>NW_013668029.1:10724-11749 GCF_000517525.1 Limulus polyphemus | reverse complement strand
AATGTTTTAGTACATTATTTTGAAATCCCCAAAAAATTGTATAATCCATAAAATGCAAATTTTATCTATTTTTAATTTTTTTAATAATCACGTTTACTTCTTATGGTTTCAAGTAATATACAGACCCATAAATAATATTTGTAAATAAACCTAAACAATAAATGAGTATTTTTAACTAGGATTTCATGTTTATATATGTACATAAAAACATTTTAATTTTGTTTTATAAATATATTTTTATTTCAAATTTATGTTTATGTTTCATTGCAATCCTACTTTTGTGTTTATTGTGCCGAATAAACCGTGGAGTCAGCAGCGTGAACTTTGTACGTTGTCCATAAACTATCTCACCCTTTTTGGTGGTCACTCTCGTTCAACCGAGCGCATGCACATTTGAACGTTACTGTAGATATGATAGTAAGAAAGCTTTTCGGTACTTGAATATCATTTCTTTGAACTTTCAAACAAGTTTATTTCAACATATGTCCATGTATGTTGTTTCAGAATAGAGACAAAACTAATTGCCACTACTAACAAATGTATGTAACAGTTTATAATACAGGTGGTTTCAATAAACACCGCCTGAGCCTGACCCCTTGTTACTTGATACATCCTATTAGAAGAGATTACCAAACGATACAGACACCATAAATTACAAAGAAAATTACTTTACAGCACTTACAACATTAGTCCTGGTCACATTCCTCTCAATACAGGCAAGATTTATGTTGGAATGCGAAACTTCAATGTATTGAGACCCCCAACTGTGAGAATGTCATAGCTTCCCTGTATTATTTAGTATTTAGCCTGTTTCACAACCAACATATGTGTTTTATTGTTGTCATTACTGAGTTTGAACCATTTGCAAAATATCAGAATAAACTATATATATATATATATATATATCAGTTAGACTGTTTTAATTCTAATGCAATAACAACAGAAGTGTGGATCTTACTACAAAGCAAAGATTGTAAGAAGGAAAAATATAAAATTACTTTATGGTACTGGTACTAGTAGTATTA
>NW_013668029.1:2549-10492 GCF_000517525.1 Limulus polyphemus | reverse complement strand
AATAGGCAGTTACTATAATAAGCACCACCCACATTCATATTGTAAAATCCAGAGAAACATTTCATCACGTGCTTTCTTATCATTCTATGATTTGTCAAATGGGAGATACAGCAATTGGAATAATTGGTAATGAAAGTGACACTTTCGACTAGGATTGGCTAAAAGTTTTACAACTGAGGTTTAACACGCCCAGACGCAGTTTTATAAAGAAAACAGACTAGAAAAAGGTTTAGATACCAATCATAGATGGCAAAACCAGTGCTGAGGTGAAAGGAAATATCTTAAAATTTTTTTTAAACATTTCTTCTTAGAGGGCGCTTATTTACAGCCTAAAACATATTTTAGGAGTTATTTCATTAAATTCCTCTTTAAACTTCATTAAAGAATACAATTCTGTACAAATAATTGAATGTTATGCTACTAGTTATAAAAATAAAATCAGAAATCCATTAAAAGATAAGTTCTCTATCATTTTTTCAATTCACAAATGCACACTTGCATTGCCTACTAAGAAAGTTAGTACCGGTAGTCATTGGGCTAGTAGACGCCGAAAAACTACTGCCCAAGTTAACCGTGTTTTAATCAGGTTAACATGTCAAGATCGAAAGAAGTCTTGTAACACCTTACGACAGGAATGATATGAATACATTCATTTCAGGGTATCCAGAAGAACAGGAAATAGGAAACTGATCAAACAAGGTTATTTTGCTAGAAACTGATATTAACCAAAACTCACCGCTGTCATCGTATTAGTTGGGCAAGACAGCATGTCAACTTACATGTAGGACACTGGCGACATATAATCTTTTCAGATGAGTCCTGTTTCCAGCGTGTTAAAGCTGATGTCGCCCCACAGTGGCTCAGTGGTATGTCTGCGGACTTACAACACTAGAAACCGGGTTTCGATACCCGTGGTTGGCAGAGCACATATAGCCATTGTGTAGCTTTGTGCATAATTAAAAACAAACAAACATTAAAGCTGATGGTATGATTCGTGTTCATCGTTTGCCTGGAGAACAGATGAGGGAAGACTGTCTTTCCCACAGGCAATACATGGGAGGTGATGCAGTATATGTTTTGGTAGCTATTCATCATGGCGGAAAAACAAGTCTTCATAACCTCCAGGGAAACGTCAATGGAGCCTCCTACAGTTATTACATGGAGACGATATTTCTGCCATACGCTAGGGTAAGATTTGGCAATAACTTTGTGTTCCAGGGTGATAATGCTACTGCCCACAGGATTATTTCAACCAGGGGGGATGTTACAAAATTACCATGGCCAACAAATTCTGCAGATTGTAACCCTATTGAGAACCGTGGGGTAGAACTGAGCCGGAAAATTGCTAACCACGACCATAAACCAATTACTGTAGCTGAGGTACAGCACCTTCTGATGACAGGTTGGGATGAAATCACGGTAGAGTACATCAATAACCTTATCAACAGCAGGCCACGTCACCTTAAAGAGGTTATTAAAGGTATGAGGAGGACCAGTCTAGTACTGAATGTTTAATATGCACTGATATGAGGTTACAGACGCTATTTATAGTAATTTGATGTTATATTTTATCGTTGTATGTGTTTTGTTGTGATAGATGAAATTTTGAATTATACATCTTTCTTCGGGTGTCTGATAAGATTCTTTGTTCTTCTAGTAAATCGTTCAAGATGTCCATACAAATTACATATGTAGTGATTTAATGTAACATGCATTTATTAGTTTGACAGTGGTAAATGTATTTGTATTCCATAATGATTTTATTTGTTACAAAATATACAAACATTTTGGCCAAGACTGTAAAATCTAATGGTAAATTAGTAAATAAAGATTCAATATCAAAACTTATACAGTACACTCCTTCATGGAAATTTAACTATCTAGCCTTTTCTGCAAATTCAAATCTATTAATAGCAATATAATCGTTTTTGTTGTTGTTGTTTTGTGGCCTTGCAAAACGTTTCATGGAACTTAGTTAAAGGTTGATTGAATAACACAATGCAAGATATAACTTAAGTAAATTGGCAAAGCCCGGTAGCTCAGCAAGAATTTAGTGAGCTTATAATGCTAAAATCAAATTTCAATACCCGTGGTGGGCAAAGCACAGATAGCCCATTGTGTAGCTTTGTGCTTTACAGTTAATTAACTAACTAACAGGGCATCCATTTTTATGAGCCTTTGAACCAACGGGGTCCTCTGGTAGGACAACGGTAAGTTTACTGACTTACAACGCTAAAATCCTAGGTTCGATATCTGTGTTGGACATAGCAGATCGTCCAGTGTGGCTTTGCTAAAGAAACAAACAGACAAACAATTGAAACAACAGGTCTATTATCTATATAAACCTCATCATTAATAAAACATTGTTTTTAAGTTTTAATATATAACGTTGTAATTTTAATTACTTACCTATAAACGGATCCAAGTTCAATTCTTTATTTTGTTTTTTTTATTTTTTGTCGTTCGAGATATTGTCTTCCATCATGATATAATCCAACTCGTTTAGGATCATAATCCCGTTGCTTTTATCAGGCTTAATAATGATATTGTTTTTATTATTCCTTAAGTGAATGAGAGCTTTCTGTTCTTCATTAAATATATGACATTATAATTATAGTATTTTGGCACTTTATGTTTACTATTACTATAATGTGCTCTTGATGTGAAGAAAGTGCTATCTCTGAAACTTGTATTTTAGTTTGTTCAAATGTCTCACGTTCTCTGAACCAAATATCACAATGTGCTAATTGTTGTAAACATAATTCAAAGTTAAGTAAATAATGTTATCTTGCAATATTTTAGGAGGAAGAGTGAACTATGAACCCTTGACTAATACCCCATTTTTAATGTTTGTCATCTAGTAATCAGATGAAATCAGTTGAAATCCTGTTACATGATTTACTACGCAATTATCTAAATCCATATTGAAATTGTTGTTACATTCAGTCTTCTACCTTAGATAACTGAAATACAAATAGTTAAAATTGTTCTTTAAATCTTCTAACCGTTGCACAAGGTCTGGGAGGACCAGATGCATACTTGACCTCTTTATCCCTCCTTGACTGTTATTTTAATTGAAGCTTGTAGTCTTTTTATTTTATTTTCTATTTATCCTTTCCCTTTCAGTGCCATGTCCATGAATGTTATCCTATGGCAGGTGTAGATAAAGCTCTGGAGTGATGTAATTTTTATTTATTTCTAGTTGTTTTTGTTAATTGATTGTCTATACGATGTGTGGAATGACAGGTATGAGGTGTTGTTTAGCTATTTTTATTATAAGTCTAAAACCATCTGTACTGTTTTGGAGGTTTCTGTACTGTTGTATGAAATCTAAGAATGTATTTTAATTGCTTCAAAGAAAGGATTTATTTCGGTTTCAAGTACGTTTGTTTGTTGGTTTGTGATTTTTGTTTTGTTGTATATATGAGCTGTTAGGTTGTTTCTGGATTTGTTTTGTTGGCATCTGGTGAACCATTCATCGGGATTTAGATCCATATAGACCTGGGAGGCTCAGGTGCAAGATTGACCTCTAAGTTCCAAATCCATCATTTGAACCGAGTCTGCTTGTATTTCTGAGTGTCATGCCATCTGTTATTTGTTAATTTAAACTTTAAAAATTTGGACATTGGGCTATCTTTTGTGTCCATCGAGAGGAATCGAACCCCTGATTTAGCGTTGTAAATCCGTAGGCTTACCACTGTCCAAGTGGGGGACAAACTCAATATGCAAGATTGCAAATATTCTATACGTAAGAGATTCTAATGTAACTTAAGATGAATTGTGCTTTTGTTAACCTCCTAAGCAGCTCTCTTCTATACTTAATTACATAACCTTTTTTGTAATACTACGATGAAAGCATAATAACCAGATAAATGTCAAAACAAAAAAACTGAAACAACCAAAAATAAAATAATAATAACATCTTAGTTACAGAATCTTTAATAAACGTGTGTATAGTATATTTTAGTCTAAGACTTCCTAGGCCTTGAATGGAACACAAGTCCTCGAAACTGTCATTGGTCATGAAGCAAAGCCCAACCAAACCCAAAGACATAATCCACATAGACCAAGTATCTATCCCATTGTAGCCCCTTAGGTGTAAGCTATATTAACCTTTCGAAAGTGGCGGTAGTATTACACAGGCCGAAAGGTATGACCTAGAATACGTAAAAACCACATAGAGTACTGAGAGCAGTTTGGCTCTGCTCTCATCATCCAGCATGATTTGCCAGTATTCAGAAGCCAGGTCTAAAATGTTGCATACAAACATATTGTTACGACAGAGGAAGTCACGTGACGCTAGTAACACGTGATGAGTATCTAGAAGATTCGCGAAGAGACGAGATGTATGCTTTTATAGTATATAAGCCGGCAAATAAAGTGACGGCAAGAATATAGTTGCAGATAGAGAGATTGAAGATATAGACACGGATAATCGAGTCAAGCGGGCACCGTAAGTAAAGTGCGTGAATCGATGTGAATTATAGTGTGTGTTTAAGTTAAGGTAACTGTGGAAATTAAGTGTATTGCAAAGATGAATTGAGAAAGAATAAACTAGTTTTATTTAAGAAAGGACTTGTATCGCAGAAGTTTCTCGGAAAGAATTTCTACGGAAAATTAACAAACGAACACAGATCTAACAATATGTTTACTCATGGTAATGGGAAGGCATCGACATGCATAACAGCACGCATACATCAGAAATGAAAAGAAAAAAAAGAACTTTGCTGTACCCACCTTCTTTCCGAAAATCATTACTAGCCATGATCATGCAGTTTCTGAAAGCTGTATGATTCCATCCTTTAACAATCACTGTATCTCAGTGCTAGTTATATCCCTAGTGCTCGAGGAAAGCTTGTGCAGTGAATGTTTGATTTATCAGATGTGCGCAAGCTGTATCTATGTGGTGGCAAGTAATTTTTGTTCGACCCAATCAATTATCTGGTCACATAAATATATTAATATATTCAACCAATATGTCACTGAACATCTGTCTTTGCATCGAGTCCAGATTGTCTTTGTGCTCCTCAACCAGTGACCTCAGATATGTTGGCAACTGAATACCCTGATATGAGGTTCATTTTGGACTAATTTTAGGCCTATATCTATCATTATGTTAGGTCAATGTTGGCCCCCAACATTAAGCCAAATATATTCCACATTTAATATTAAGTACCTAGATAGCAGACAAAAGTTAATTCAATGTAAGCTTTCATACAAAGGCAAGTTAAGATATTTTAAACTGTTTTCTCTCGATAAATCATGAGCTAGAGGGGATTTGATTGAGGTGTTTAAGATTCTTAAGAGAACTGATAGTGTGTTGATACACCATCTTCCTTCGTATTTAATGGAGAGGACGATCGGACTAGGAAACACAGATATATATATATTGTCAAGGTAGATATTTTTTGTTGGGGATTGTATGGTTTGGTAAACATATATATATGAAATACTTCCATTTGATGAAATGTAAATAAAAGTTGTACACAATATGTTTGTTGTTGTTGAATGTTGTGCAAATCCACTTGAGGCCCACTCTTGTCAGACCAAATAGTGGGATTTGATTCAATGTTGAATACGATGTATTCATGGCCCCAGGGTGTGGATAATGTTTTGTCATATCACACATATTTTAACGTGGCTCGCCAGCTCAAAAATCCAAAACTCTGCCACAAAGTCATCGTGATCTAAAATTTCTATATTATCTGTTACTATAGATGACCTGTGACCTTCAATCCGTCTGTTAATTTAGCATAACAAAACTTATTTAGTTATTATCAGTTCATAGTAGTAAAATTCATTGGTTTTACAGCTGTCATATGCACATACATTGTAACTGAGAAATGTTGATTAATTGGATTCTAGCCAACCTTTTAGAATAGCTGAAAGGCTTACATTAATGATCTTGTTACTTCTCACAATTTAAACTCTGACCGTCATTTTTCTAAGTTCTGTTATTTTCTATAATGTGTGTCATTTGATAAGATGAAAATATTTTTATAATAATAATACGAAGAAGAAAACATTTTTCATAAAACTCTTTACATCCGTAAATTTACACTTCTTTACATGCAGTTTCATACCTAATATTAACAAACTAGTATTTTAATAAAGCATTTTTTATTTCTTAGAGCAATACTTGTTTGTTATTAAGCACAAAGCTGCAAAAGGGCTATCTGTGCTCTGCCCACCACGAATATCGAAACCTGGTTTCTAGGAGTATAGGTCCACAGGCATACCACTGTGCCACCAGGAGGCTGGAGCAATGCTACAAGAGCAATCCCAGGCCAACAGTTAACAAACGTAGATGCTTATGTTGTGGAAATTATGAACCAAGTTTTAGTCTATCTAAGGGCTGGAGTGCAAATTGACATTATATCAACATTGTTTGTCAACCTTGAGCCAGCATAACTAGCAGTTGAAAATTGGCCTAATCTTGTTTAGAATAGGATAACACACAGATAAGGCATCGATGTCGAAGTTTCTCATGATAACACAGTCTATGGTAGATGTTTCTTGCAGATGTTGTAGAATATGGTGAATGTCAGATAGGAATACTTTCAAAGATGCTAATGAAGAACAAAGTTAACCAATTCTGGTTGACGAGGCAAATTTGTCAAGAGATTGCAGTATGAATTCGTGGCTGGCTAGTGAATTGTTAACATTCATTGCAATTCCATGGAACATTGTTCTTGAATCACGTCTTTTATAAGCGTGTGAAGTTTGATTTATTGTTCTTGTCTTTAATGTGTCGTGCCACATGAGTTTCTGTGAAGGCCACAATATGAATACTGTCTTTGAAGTGTAGAACCAGCGAATTGGTATTAAGGTGTGTAATCCATATCGTCTGATATATTAATGGGATAGATATTCACCAGAAGGGCTCTTTGCATTTTTTTTTATATTCTTTATATTCATTTCTACTTTAAATATAATACCGTTTTGGATTGAACCACTTTCCAAATAGCCTCTGACTCCTAAGAGTTTACTGTTGAATGATGTCAAAATGATAAATATCTCCTTTTGTGCGAGTTGCATTGGAAGGAAGCTCTTGCAACAGTTCTGAAATCGTCCATCAAAAAATTAAACATAAGGTCAAATTTATATAGCTATGCACACATGTGAAAATTTGAGCAAGAGTGTCCTGTATCACAATAAACACTGATATTAGTATGGATAGAAAGTGAAATACAGTTATAAGATCCGAGACTTTGGAAATTCAAAGTAGTAGCTAAAGTTTTCTTTGACGATAATTGTAATTAAAGTATTACGTGATGTGTGCAAGAAATTTTTCTTACTTTAATCAATTGAGGGAAATCAAATTTCAATGATGAACAGAAGGGCGATGGCAGCAACAAAAGAACATTTGACACGTGTGTGTGTACAGTAACAAACTTTTAATTCTCGAACGTTTCGGAATATAAACCTTCAACCTTCAGCAAGCAAATTGAACAGAGTACAATATTAGGTACAAAAATGTCTAAAGTCCAACAATTTTATGAAGAGTAATTAAAATACAGAATAAAAGGATGAAGTAAATTAAAAGATAAATAATAAAGAATAGGATAATGAAATAATTGTAGTAATATTATACAAGTTATTCAATTATAGTGGAGCTGTTTTATTATATAAAGTTGGGAATTCATTTATAATAGATACATCTTCTCTAATTAAAAGTTTAATATGGATGATCCAGATGAGATTACTTTGAAATCCTTAACTGGAAAGGGGGTGTTTGCTGTTTTTACTATGTGTATAAATTGTCGAGCCTGGTGGAATTGGTAGTTTTTTTACCGGGTAGATAATTAGGCCTTTAGATCTGAGTATATTTTGTCCTTTGAGAGGTGATTTTTGAACTTTTTAATAAAATGTTTTAATAATTCTTAAAATTTGTGACTTCGCTATGAAATTGTGATTACCTATTAAATGTGTATGATTTCCAT
>NW_013668029.1:0-1634 GCF_000517525.1 Limulus polyphemus | reverse complement strand
CTCAAAAGATGGAGAAAAAATACTTGGAAGTTCAGTTATCTCTCAATAGATGGAGAAAAAATACTTGGAAGTTCAGTTATCTCTCAACAGACGGAGAAAAAATTAAGAAAAAATACTTAGAAAATCAGTTATATCTCAATAGGTTGAGAAAAAATTAAGAAAAAATATTTTGAAGTCAGTTGTCTCTCAATAGATGGAGAAACAAATAATAAGAAAAAATACTTGGAAGTTCAGTTATCTCTCAATAGATTGAGAAAAAAATATGAAAAAATTCTTAGAAATGTTGTTATCTCTCAATAGATGGAGAAACAAATAATAATCAAACATACTTGTAAGTTCAATTATTTCTCAATAGATGGAGAAAAAATACTTGGAAGTTCAGTTATCTCTCAATAGATGGAGAAAATATACTTGGAAGTTCAGTTATCTCTCAATAGATGAAGAAAAAATTAAGAAAGAAATACTTGGAAGTTCAGTTATCTCTCAATAGATAGAGAAAAAATTAAGAAAGAAATTGTTGGAAGTTCAGTTATCTCTCAATAGATGGAGACTGTACTGAACTATTATTAAAAACCTTTACTTAAAATACAATAGAAGTAAGTACTGTCACTACATTATATTTGCACAACAAGCACGTCCTGATTCTCAGCCAATAACTATCAATTTAAATCCTTTTGTGTTCATTCCAGAATGAAAGATGCATAATTTATGCTTATTTCATAATTTTTATGGTGGTTGCGAGATCGTTCAAATTATCCGGACCCGAACAGAAATTGATTACTGAAGACAATAGATAAAATATAAAGTTTTCTCTTAGGAAACGTTTGGTAACTATTTGGACATTATAAAAACTTCGCTTATGAAAGTTCGAAATTTTCTGATGCACAAAAGTATTTTTGATGTTAAGATGAAAATTACTTTACCTGACAGATAGGAAAGATATGAAAAATAGCACGAGAGAAACATTGCTTTACAAACCTTAACACTTAATACAAAAATTAGACATTTTGCGTATGAAAGCATTGTAATTTACGTAAATAAATTTACACACAATATTCATAATGGAATGTATTTACTCCAAACATTAAAATGGTTCTCACAGTAGCAGTGGTGGTTTGTACCTCATAATGTCTATATCTTCACCCCATCCGAAACACAGAGAACAGTAAAAAGTAGGTTACTTTATGTGTCTCAGTTTATTCATACACCAGTTTTAGTAATTGATATTACAAGTTTTGTACTTGTAAAAAAACTTTAGTAACAATTTTGGTGGCAGACAAAACATATCTATTCTTTCAACTGAAAAACTCTGAAATAACTCCCAAATAAATAAAATAATAATTGAACTTTATCAATCGCGTAAATATAACTCAATCGATAAAACTCGCTTTTTAATTCCTTATATCTTGAAAAACAGTGAATAATCACAGAATCCTTAAATGTGCACCAACCCTTGATTTCCGCACGCATGTTTGGTTGCAAACTGTTCTTAAATTGATTTTTGTTGGTTGTTTCTAGTTTTAGTTTTCTGTTGATTCCAGTAACTGTAAAGCCAGCCTCCTTTCTGAACTTGATGAGAAGGTTCAGTTCCTCGTGTCTGTTTCTGTCACAAGCACACATAAACTGTATGGATA
>NW_013668028.1:176844-183607 GCF_000517525.1 Limulus polyphemus | reverse complement strand
ATAGTGTGTGTAACTGTGAAAATTAAGTGCATTACAAAGTTGTATTGAGGAAGAATAAACAAGTTTTATAAAGAAAGGACTTGTATCTTATACTTAGTTACATTAAAATGCTAACTCACTTTTCAGACGATCACGTTTATTTTTAGTAAATATGCATATATTAAGAGACTAACATCAGTTTCCCTAACAGTGACGTACAGGTATCATTCATGTTGCACAAAAGTATGTAAGTTATGTACAGATATTATAAATGTGCACAAGAATGTAAACTCATGAGCTAACAAGTGAATAAAACCCCACATTGAGCTTTAACAAGTTAGTTTACGAGATATAGCGGAAAAGTATTATTATAAACTATTATTCGATGTTGTTAGTGATTTTGTTATGAATACTAGTATTTTGGAATTAATTTTGTCGTCTGGATTTTCCCCCCTGATTTCTTTATTTATTGAAATACCTATTAACTTGGATTTATGTATTGTGTTGCTCATTAACGTTAGTTTCAAATTCTGACCAGGCACATATTTATTTACTGTGTTTTAGTAAGTTATCAACTTTGCATTTCAATAGTTTGAAAGTCGCACTTTGGATTTCTGTAATTGTCAAAGTATTCTATTTTTTTTTTTTTTACATCTGGAAAATTATATTTTAATATGCCATTCAAAACAATGGTTTCCAACTGCCAATACATAGAAATATTTCAGCTGGTCCACAAGTCAATTAAAAAAACAATAAGTGTATATGGTTTCTGAAATATATCGTTTTAGAATGACATATGAAATTATTATGAAAAAGTTAATATTAGATGAAGTAGTCTGCGAAATTTTAGGATCCTCTGGTCTAAACGATCAAGTATATATCTAAACTCAATGATAAACACATTATTTTTATATTGTATCTATTCAGTCACCAACCTTTAATTTAACTAAGGCTGACAGGTTAATTACAGACTAAAACAGCAGTGTGACAACAATGAAAATTAAATATTTTTACTACAACCTAAACAACATCTCTTATTCTGATACACCCGATGAAACAATTGTATTAACACGTGACATTAAAACTTCAGCTACATCACCAGTATGAAAAGAGCTTAAAACCTTTGTTCTAATGAATTGGATCATGTTAAAGAAAACCAACATATCATTAACGATTCGAAAGAGAATGGGAAATCCATCCATTTTATTGAACAAACAAAACAATATTTATAAAATGGTATTTTAAAACCGAGTACAACTATAGTAATCTTCTTATATTATAGAATTAACTGAACAGCTTAAAAGAATTAACGTTAGAATTGTTTATCAACCCTGTATAACTTTAAGTTACATTTTGTCCTGTTTTAAACTTAAATTTGTCTAATATGCTAGTTTGTTTTTTGTATGGGCCAGGTTTTTTACAGTAGGTGTCTGTGACTTGTTGTAATAACTTTCAACAATAAACAAACAATCCACTTGTTTCAAAATAATATATTAAAACAAGTCAAACATATATACCAATTTTTGTTACACTGTTGGTTATCACAGTTGTATCCAGAGCTTTAAATAATTTCATCAAAGTCCACGCAAGTTGGTTCAATTAATTTAGAACACAATTGACAAGACGAATGATTCTACTCTGCTCTGCTATTACAATGCAGTCTGTGATAATCTCACTTGAAAATCACCTCTATAAGTGTTAATTACCACAGTTGTATCCATATTTTAAATAATTGTCTCTTTTTTCGTCGAAATCCACACAGACTGGTTCAGTTACTATAGAACACAATTGATAAGACAAATAAATTATTTTCTACTCTCGCCCCGCAGTGGCACAGCGGTATGTTTGTGGACTTACAACGCTAGAAACCTGGTTTCGATACCCATGTTGGGCAGAGTACAAATAGTCCCTTGTGTAGCTTTGTTCTTAACTACAAATAACAACAACAACAATCTTCTCTACTCTGTTATTACAATATAATCTATTATAATTTCACCTGAGAAATCATCACTATACACTCTTTATGGCCAAACTCACAATCACGCAGTCTAGATCTAATTTTCAAGCTAAATTTTCGATGCGTATTTATAGTTCGATGGAGCTATAGAACAATCCAAACATTACTAGATACTTTGATGCCATAATACTCAATGAAAACAACTAGAAAAATTCAGAAGGTTCTAGTAACATAGTGCAATAATATAACAATCGCCAATTCACAAAAACTTAATTACACAATGTATGATTCGTAAACAGTTACGTAAACAAATTTGCAATAAACTATCACTTCTGAAAATATCTAAATTTAATACTTGCGCTATATAAACTTTCAAAATCATAACACTCACATTAAATTTAAACGGAAACAGTCGTGTATACCTAACATTCATACTTACTACTTATTTTACAAGCTAAAACCTAAACAACTAGTACAAGTCAAAGTCAAACTATGATCAATCATAAGAAGAAAGATTGATGCTGAACTAAATCCTATACAATGCACATTATGTTTATTCTTAATTTGCTTTTTTAATTAATCTATCAAGTTCATTCCGATATTGCAAAAAATTCAAAGTTTTAAAGAGTGTACTATTACACCGTCTCGTACAATTTCTATGATGCTGTCTATGATGCTGAATGTGTTTCAGTGAATTCTTTTTTTTTTAGGTTAGTTCAGTGTAACTTACCTTATCATCAAATGCCTTCTTTTTCTTCAGTAAATTCCAAGTAGTTTTTGATAACATAAATGTTTAATACCATTGTTAAATATTCAATTGAAATACATATAATATCCAATGAAAAGATTCAGAACTTTCTCCAGTAATTTTAGCTGTTTTTTTTGTTTTTTTGTCAGAATGTGCTATCTGAAAAGATAATTATGTAGTGGAGAACAAATGAAGACATGAGCATCTGCAAGGGGCAAGGGGGGGGGAATCCTCCAGGAAAATTAGAAACACATTCTTTCTATATTCATTCAGCATATGTATATGAATTTAAAAGTTACTATTCACTTTACAATTTCACACTATTTATTACACTTAATTTTTAATTCTAATAAAAATCGCCAGGTTTGTCAGCAGCTTTACTTAAAATCTCTAGATACCTACCCTGTAGCTGAATATTGAAAAACGTCGCTACCACGGCAGCTTCTTGGATATGGGACATGACAATTCTCATTCAGTTCATCAAAGAGACCGATGCGGTCTTGCCAACATCCCCTGAGCTCTGGCACAGTGTGATCGGGATCAATTGTCACCTGCCAGTAATACCGGCAGCAGGTTAATAAAAAAAAAAAAAAGACTGATGCAGACATCCCATGAGACATCGTGGTCGGGATCAACCAAAATTTACTATATATATTATATATAGCTGCAAGTATGGTTTAAACTAACCTTATAAATATTAAACCCATTAAATCTGACTGTGGGAGCTTGTATATTCTCTTGACTGTAATGGCAAAGCTTTGAAGGTGAGTGCTTCCTCCACTGATTTTAACTTTGCCTCCTCCTCTCCCGCTCTCTTGAAATTTTTCTGAGGACACTTATGAATTAATATTATTTCTATTTTGAAACATATCACAAGTATTTTGAAATAAAGAATGTGTACAGTAAAAATCTAAATTTAAAAAATGCAGCAAGGGGCTATAGCATGAGAGAAAACAAAAGGGAGTTTTTTTAGAAAGTATTGGGAAACAAAAGTTGGAGAATATAAACAAGGATGTGGAAACTATTTAGAAAAGTCACTTTGAAAAGACACCTTATCAAAACGTAGTGGAAAGTCAAATTAATTTATTCGGTGATTACTTTATGTAGTTCTTGATGTATGACAATCATGTAGCAATAAAAATATATTGTGGGAAGTTTGTATCATACCCAGTCAACTTCAATAAAGGTTAGAAAGTTGTGATGATAAAGAAGATATCGTGATATCTTTGCTACCTACTAGATGTTTCTTCTACTCCTATGGAAGTGGAAACTTGGAAGATGTATTCTTCATTTGTGTTAAGAATATTTATTTTTCATTCCAGATATTGATTACCATGTTGCTCGGTTATATTGTACATTGTTGGATATACATGACTGTTTCATTTCATTTTAAAGTTTAATGTGAATGCTATGATTTAGGTTGTTTACATAGTGTGAGTGTTAAATTAAGTTTTTTTAGAAGCGATACTTATGAAAAGTTTACATACATGACTATTTATGAATCATTTGTTACATAGTTCAATTGTTGTGAATTGACATCAAGTTACTCGAACCTTGCGCATTTTTCTCGTTGCTTTAATTAAATAAGTATTGTTACATCATAATGTCTCGTTGTGTGTAGAAAGTTCTAGGCCTCTTTCAAGCAATATATATATATATGTATATAGGTGATTAAAGAAGAAAGTAAGTAAGTTAGTGAAAGTATGACAAAGGCAGTGAGAGATATAGTCAAATATAGTAAAATTATTACCAATTATATTGTAATAACAGCGTAGAGAAAAATAATTCGTCTTGTCAATTTGGTTTTAAAATAACTGAACCATTCTGTATGGACTTTTGATGTAATGAACGCTTGTATGTATGTTTGACTTGTTTTAATATATTATTTTAAAATAAGTTCACTGTGTGCTATTTGTTTATTGTTGAAATTTATCACCAACAAATCACAGATATCTACTGTAAAGAATTCAGCCCATAAATATATGCATACATAAAAAAACCTGACATACACAAAGATGGAGTTCTAACACATTCTGCTAAGACAGCAGTGATGAGAGACTGATCTCAATTTGTAACCAAGCAAGGAAAATGCAGTTTCCTCACTTTTGTGTCATATTGCCAACACTTTTTGGCCATATACTACCATTAAAGCTGAGGCACACTTTGATGTATCAAGAAATGTGAACAAGCATTTTGATTCATAAAGCTTACTTTAATGGACGGTCCAGTGCTAGCATATCCACAACAAGTCAGCAAATACCACTGACACCAATGATAATGAAAGTATATCAATTATGTAATTTTGTATGACCATACGCTCACTGAACTCAGATACTGTATGACAAAGAAATAACTGCTTGCAGTCGGAGTTTTCATAAAATGCTATTACCACTGCTTGTATGATAGGAAGGTCACCATATGGGTGTACCATGCTTTGCTGAAATTATTAGTGAATGTTAAAATACATCAGGGATTATAGAACGTTGGATAATAATGTTGGAATAATTCACATTGTCATAGTGCACCAGACAGGCCTGCAACATGTAAGCACAAATGGATGTTCTTATTATATGGTGAGTCCCTGTCTATTCGTAAGTTATCATGATCCTGGACAACATATGGGTGTTGACAATACGAGATTCCGTGTAGCAAGCCAAAGCTTGGCAATTAGAAATTAAGGAATGTAGCATGTATTCACATAACCTGTGACACTTTTATGGTCAGTTCCGAGTGCAAGAAGGTGTGATGTAGTATCATTATAAACCACCAAACTGTGGTTCTCAGACTGTGCTGCAGTTAGTGGTCCCCAGAGCTCTAAGGCAAGAGATTTTTCAGACTTTGTACAACACAAAGACTGGAAAGCCCCAAAGTGTTATTCATACTTGTGCTAACATGCAACGGTAGTTTTACTGGGCGCATTCAAGTTTATATATTCTGTACTTGTGGGAATACTGGACGTGTGCCATCCAGAGAAAAAAAACAACTGAGGCAGTGCAAATTCCAGCAAAGAATTATTGGATCACCTCTATAGAGGATAATTTTGGACATTGTTAGTTCACATGTGTGGGCATTATAAAGATACTGTATAGGTTAATCTTCTTAAAAGACTGAGAAATTAATTTGATAAAATGTTAGATGACTTCTCGATATCAGTATTTGTTTAGTACATTTTCCTTTAGCAGCAAAGTTCAAAATATTAAGAAGCTTTAGATTTAAGGACTGTGTTTAGTAAGTTAAGTTTCATTTAGAATACCATATATAGTATTTACAAGTGAAATTGATTTCCTCAGAGTGTTAGGTGAGTCATCTGCATAAACGTAGGATTGGCAGGATATATTAGGTCGTCAAGAAATTAATGTCGCTTTTTCTTAGATGAAAAAACCCGAACAACTTATATATCAAAACAAAAAATCTATTAAATGAAATAGTCTCCATTCTTATCGATGATGCTTTTCCATCTTACAATTAGGTTGTTAATGTCCTCATTAAAGAAATATACTTGACTGTGAAGCAAAAAACATGTCAATGTCCTCTTTAACACCTTCCATATGTGCATACGTTTTCCCATTAAGATGGTGTTCCAGCGAACGAAAAAGATGGTAATCTGATGGTGCCATATGTGGAGAATATGGTGGGTGGGGGAACTTCCCAACTCCATAATATTGTGTTGCGTCAAACGTGCCACATGTTGATATCATTGTCGTGAAGAAGAAGAACGCCTTTCCGATTGACGAGTGAAGGGCGTTTCTGATGCATGGCTTGATTAAAACGTTCCAGTTGCTGACTATAGATCTCTGCATTGACAGTTCGCTGTGGATTGAGGAGTTTGAAATTAATTACTCCTTTGATGTCCCACCAAATGCAAAGCATCACTTTCTGCGGATGGAGTCCAGGTTTTGGGGTCGGAAGTGGTTTTGTCTAGGACTGAGCTATTATTTATTCGCATAGAGAATCCATTTTTTATGACCAATGACAATTCTGTCCAAAAATGGGGTACGCAATGCACGCACCAGAAAAGACGAAGCAACGTTCACACTTTGGAAACGATGATCATTGGAGAGTTCGTGAGGCACCCAAAC
>NW_013668028.1:172941-176262 GCF_000517525.1 Limulus polyphemus | reverse complement strand
TTCATCTTTCACGCTAGTATCAAGGTCTGGATTCAATACCCCTATCAGGGCCACGCCCATTTAAGTACCACGTTCATCTTTCACGCTAGTATCAAGGTCTGGATTCAATACCCCTATCAGGGCCATGTCCATTTATGCACCACGTTCATCTTTCACGCTAGTATCAAGGTCTGGATTCAATACCCCTATCAGGGCCATGTCCATTTATGTACCACATTCATCTTTCACGCTAGTTTCAAGGTCTGGATTCAATACCCCTATTAGGGTAGCGTGAAAGATGAACGTGGTACATAAATGGACATGGCCCTGATAGGGGTATTGAATCCAGACCTTGATACTAGCGTGAAAGATGAACGTGTATCAAGGTCTGGATCCAATACCCCTATCAGGGCATTCCCGACCTAAAACGATTCTGTTCTTCTCGTACTTCTACTTGTAGAAGATTCCTGCTCTTCCAATAACTCGGGCTGTTGTTCATGATGTTGTAGGCTTAATGAAGCCTGGTCAATTAAAAACACAATTTGTCGAGGATTTCCAGAAGTCATAATAAGTAAATAAAATCACTTCAGTCAAAAACAGACTTTTGTAAATAGTTTGGTGTATACTTATTACTTAGATAATTTGGTTTGATAATGGTAATATAAAAGTGTCTAGACAGTATACAAAAGCTGTCTTGTAATCTGTTTTAATCTTCATGTTTTTATACAAGCATATATGAATATGATTTACAGAATATATGTGTGACTAATCTTACTCCTTTATAGAACTCTTGGAAAAATTCTGACAAATAATCGTGAGAACACCTTGATTAACATACTTTCATATCATCATACCAATTTTAGATTAGAAAGAACTATTGTTATATTTTCTTTCAGTAGCATTTTGTATTGTAAATAACTATAGATCATTTTTATTTTTCACTTGAATTTAAATACTTTCACTTTAACTTTATATTCCTGACACTCACCATCCTTATTTGCATCAATAAAGTGTTGTCTGGTTTGGTTGATTTCATTCAACTGCTGATAAATCACTACTCTTATTGCTCAGCTTATTCTGTAAATCTTACAACTCCATAGATACCACTACGCCAGAAGAGGTTACTAGTTATAGACATTATGAGAATAGTTGGGGATATTGACGTATTAATGGCACCAAGAGTGAGATGTGGTGTGTGGGATGCTTTAACCAATTTTAGCCTCCCCTACTTCCAGGTAGTGAGACTGCTATAACATGAAATGCATTATATTCTCTAGACCAGTCAGACCCCTCCCATGAAGACAAAGAGAAGCATTGGCATCATAAGTGAAAAACGACCTTCATACTTGAGTGGCCACAAGCAATTGTACTACTGCCGTGGCAAGGTATCACTCAAATTAGTAATAGAGGGAGCCTATGTTTGGCAGAATATACGAGTTCAGACTAAAAAAAGAAGAGTGTGCCTTTACTGACTGTAATACAACAACCATTTATTGTGAATGAAGTTTGCATGGATAGGATTCAGCAGGAAATAATAAGATGAAACAGATTTTGCTGTAGTCATCCAAACACACAGTCAAACAATGCAAATTTTGCTTTTTCAAAAGGTTTTACAACATGTCTGCTTGAACTTACTGGCCTCGGGAACAAAAGAGATGGAATCTGCTGCTTAGCTTGAATGGTCAAGTATTTGTTGTCATGGAATAATTGAGATTTGACCACCTCTGGAGATCAAAAACCATAGTACAGAGTCACACAGTTCCTTTGATCCTAATGAGCCAATGCTACCCACCTGAGAATTTGAGTTATTAACTGAGATAGTATCTTTTGTGATAAAACATGAGTTATGAACTTCAGCTAAGTTAGTGGAACTCAAAAAAGCCTGCAATATCTGTTCCATTAACACAGCCCCTAAAAATGTCAGCAGCACATTATCAAGCACCACATTATGAGATGCCCCAACAGATAGCAATATCCCCATAGATGTTATCAAGTAACATGAACGTGGTTATAAACTCGAATATCAGTGGGATTTATGTAATTGTATAGGAAATGATGTTATAATCCCCTCAAAGATACAAACGGTGCTTTGTTGTATTTTTCAAATACAGTCTCAGGTCGCATGATTTCAGCTACTGATATGGTCAAAGTAATGCTTTAAAGACACTATTATATCAACAAATGAAGCTGTACTTCTCAAGCTGTTATCCCTTCAAAAGCAAAATATATTCCAGTTCTTAGTTGAAATTATTGTTGGTATGATGCCAATGGGAACTAGTATTCGTCTTTAGTTAAATAATATCAACATGCTATACATGGTTACCAGTACGGCAGAAGTTACTCACACAATAATGTGCAGATATTCTGAGTGTAGATCAGCACAGAAAACTTTGAATCAGCAGATGTATTTGTCGAATTGGATGGTTCATTGGAAGAAGCAAACATAACCTAACCTCTTACAGTTCCTGAAGACGTGCCATGAAGTGCAAATAACACCCAAGGAGCTCCTCACAAAGTGTTCAAACAGTACTAGGATATGCCTTTCTATGTAGGTGTATAATTGACCAAGTTTTCATGAAAATCAAGCTTTTAAACTTTAATTAAACTATGCCTAGTAGATGAGTTAGTTTTCTTCCAAGTTAGTGCTTCAACACATCTCTGCTATAACTTTGTTTTAGACACAGAGATATTCATTCTTCAAATTCCGATAGTTTCAAACATTAATCTTTCCAAACTTAGAATTAGATGTTGCAGTGCATCCCCGTATCTATCACTCAATCCAGTTACATACTTGAAATGTTTCAGAAACTGGTCTAGGTCTTTCTTAACCATATGTATAAGTTTGTTTGTTTGTAATTCAGCACAAAGCTATACAATGGGCTATCTGTGCTCTGCCCAACACGGGTATCCTGATGACTGTACCAACCTTGGTACCTCTGTAGTGGACTTAACATAGGATTCGAATTCAAGAGCTCTAGCCATTGCATCTTGTATAGTAGACGGGTGTGCTTGCTTCACTTGTATCTTCAGTTGTGGACTGTCCAAGGCATCTACAAATTGATCCCTCAGCAACAGCTTGAGGACATTGTTACTAAAACCTAATACAACAATCTAATTGCATACACAACGTGCGACTCGTACAGAGTTATGTAACTGTTACGTCTCCGTTTGTTAATTGATTTTCCGTAACTTCGTTCAGACGAAACTTAAGCGACACAAGTACTTTCTTGATAAAACTGGTTTATTCTTTCCGAATATAACTTTACCGATACACTCAACTTCAACAATCGCGCTAAACAAACGCTGTAACGTCTCTCGTGCTCTCTGACTGCAGTTCAATTG
>NW_013668028.1:151507-172441 GCF_000517525.1 Limulus polyphemus | reverse complement strand
TGAAAACGAAACAACCATTAAATATTATGACACAAAATAAGCTAGATAATAACGCTTACACTAAACAGTCTTGTATATCCAACAGATCAAAACAGTTATGTAAAACTCAAAACAATAAAGAAGTTTTAATGTTTGAAGAAGGTTTTTGTCATCATCTGGTTTAAGTAGTGTACCTATACACAGGAATATGTACATAGTAAGACGCAAAGAAATCACACCAGTGATTGTTCAAGATTTAATAAAGGTATTTTGTTGATGTTTATTTCTTCGTTTAAATACGGCATTTTTATTTTTAATAAATATTGTATGGTTTTACTGTGTTGCATTATTTGTAAGCATGTTTTTATTTTTATTATTTAGCTTACTGTTTAGTGAGTATGATAGCGTTTGCCAAATTTGTGATGACTCAAATCTTTATTGAATATCGTTTGTGTTTTTATCTTATTCAAACAACGTACAGAAATAAATTGTCTTACTGGCTATTTAATTATTTGTCCATTGTGATAAAAGTTTAGATAAACGACCTTTACACTCCAGATGTAGATATATTTGTTTTTTATTACTACCAACGTTTCGCTTTTGCAGCTTCTTCAGGGTTAATACACTCAAACTGTTTGATATTGAAGTATACAAAAAAAATAATTATTTGAAATTGTAATCGTGGCATGTTTTAAATAAAAACATTATTACCCTTTATCGTGAGAATAAAACATGTTTTCATTATTTAATTATCAATTGATCTGATTTGCAGAGGATCAGTATGGGATCACTGCTTCGTTCAAAAACAAACAACGGCGTCGCATGATGGTATTTAGTTGATATTAGCAATTTATCCGCCAAGTAGGCCTATAAAACTTGTGGGAAAATATTTTTTGATAATAAAAATTTCGCGAATTGCGATCATCAGAACAGGTCTATCATATGAAATCAATAGTAATTCGAAAATTACTTTTAAAAGAACATTAACAAACAACTGAAAGTAAAATAAAATATGAAAATTAAAATCATGTTAAAATAATATAATAGTAAAAGCTACGATGGCAGCACATATGCGTTATTTTTTTTTTTTTTTTTTTATATTTTGCTTGCACCTGTTGTAGGGGGCACGGCATACTAATCGATTATTTATGACTAAATTTTCTATAATTGTAGTTAGCATCTTAATTTTCTTGCTCTTACTGAGGAACTGGATAATTAAACTTTTCTCCATCTGGGTTATTGGCATAGCTGGATATGCAGACTGAGAATAGCATTGCCATTAGAGTTTATCCAGGTCATTTGTCACGAAACCTCGTGATGTTATATCAGAATAAGTATCGTGCTGCTAACATTTTGTTCCTCGGTTGAACACAGCAGATAGCTCAATCAATTAGAATTTACTCTAAACCAAACAAACTGATAATTTTAGAGATTGTATTTAGGAAAAGTCTGTTTTGTATTTAACTTTCACTGTTTCGTCAATTTAGCTGAGGTTACTATCTTATATTTCATTGCTAAAGATATACTGATAGGCCTCAGATAGTTACAAACTTATCAGTGAGAATATCTTCAATATCATTATCAACAACCGCCATGCTAGTGCACAGAAGTGATCTTAATGCAGACAGCTGCTAAGAACCCCTCACTATGGTGGACCTGAATAGATGTTTTATGAGTGATTTTTAAAAAATTAGGCAGTTAAACCCAAAAAGCATACTGTTATTGTTAACCTATTAATGAAAATGTATTTTCAGATAACACTGATTTCCTCAAGAGTGAATAAGATGTGTCTACTATATAACGGGATGTTGAACAAGATATATATTGTGAAGTAATATTGAGTTATAACTTGTACAAAACCTAATTGAGTCTATGCTAAGAAATAAATACATTGGGCACATTGAAACAAGCCTAAGTTTAACATAAAACATCAGTGGAGAGGGTGTGTTGATCATATTGTCACTATTCCTTGAAAATATATTTCAGGATGACTAAGTCACTCAAAATTCTGTTTCAGACTAACTAAAGCTTACATTACTTAGTTGAATTTGTAATGCCATATTTACACAGAGGAACCAATGCTACTTGCATGAATGGTCATTCTGATTAGAAAATAAAGAAGGTTATAACCTTGATATATCGCCTGACCTACCACTGGAGAAACTGTGGCCAGCTTTCATGCACAAGATCAGCTTTACAGTTATATCACAGGCAGACCAGATGTTATCACAAGTGAATATATGAGAATAAAAATGGAACAAAAACAACTTAAGAACTATTTTGATTATGTGTTATGTGAAAACTGCACATACCTGAAATAAAAAATTACTGGAAAAATCATACATTAAAAGAACGAAGAATATACATGGCAAAAATGTATACCACATTTACTGTATTGTAAAATTTCCATCAACTTTTTTATTGTTGAAAACTGTGAAGAATAAATGTGGAGATGCATTCAATAAAGACACACTGCTTCTCTGTTGGTTACAACCTTCATATCCTGCCAAACATATTCTCCCTTTCCTACTTAATTGTGTGACATATGAGCATGGCCATGGCATATTTGCCCAAGGTCAACCAAGTATAAGATCATTTTTTCATATATGAATTCAATGCTTCCTCTGCCTTCGTGGGAGAGCTCCTGACTGATTTGGAAAACATATTGCATTTTGTGTAATAACAATCACATCACTTTGTGGTAGGGATGCTAAGTTTGGCATAAAAAAAACCCACCCATTGCAGCTCTTTTCATGGCAAAATTAAAAGATTCATTCAGTGTGAAATCTTCTTAACTGGTCTCACTATGTCTATACCCGATAACCTCCACTGCTATCTTTGGATTAATATGATCAACAGAAGAATGGCCAACATCATTAAAAATTCAATATGGCAAAGGACATGGTCCAGTTGCTAACTAAGACATAAGGCTTTGAAGTGTAACAAAGCACCTTTAACATAAGACTTCTATAAGTCCAAACATGGTATTTTGATTCCACTCTTAAATACATTCAACTCTTCTCTGCTATATGTTTTACTGGTAAACAAATACATCACTTAGTTTCTCACAGAGGGCACAAGAGTGAAAATGACTGAAAAGAGACAAAAATACAAATTAACTCACTTATGCAAAAACCTAAGTCTTAGTCGCAAGTGGTAAAATATGTCTTATTTTATCTGTAATATTCCAAGACTCACAATATATGTAGCACCTAGTAACTTCATCACCACAATTATTATAGGTTTATTGTTTGTTTATTTGAAGTTAAGCACAAAGCTACACAATGGGTTATCTGTGCTCTTTCCTGATCGCGGGTATCGAAACCCGGTTTCTAGCATTGTAAGTCCGCAGGCATGCTGCTGTGCCACTGGGGGGCATTATAGGTTTAAGAACGTTCTAAGCTGAAACTCATTTAGTGTATTGATAAACAAATAGTTTACCAATGGAAATCAGATGAATATAGAAATAGAATGTGAAGTGGTTGGTTCATTAAATTAAACTTGAAGTGAAATAATTTGTCTAAGTTTATGTCCAAAATAATTTAAGATGTAACTGAACCAAAATAAAACTATTTCTTTCTGACATAAAATTTGTTTTATGGACTGAAAATATGTTTCACAAGATGTTGCACTGTAGATCAGAAGTATTCCAGGAGCTGTAATAATGAGTAGGATTGGTTAGACATAAATCAAATTCTTCTGCATTTTTATATATATAAAATCATACATGACTATCAAAAGGGGATTACTAAAGTTTTCCAATTACTTAGAAAACTGTATATTACAATTTTATGTAAATAATGAACACACTAGCTGTTAACGTTGCCACTTAATCAGTTAAATACCTCTTATCAACTGCCTTTAAAATACATTAGTGATACATTTCACCTCTTCATTCACTACAGCATGATACTAAAGCTATATATGTAGAAAACATATAGATATAGTATAGGTTGATATCCTTAAAAATAAATGTATATATATTATTTTGTTAAAGGCCTTACCATAGTTAATTTTTTCAAGTATATTATAGTTTAGTATGAGAGTAAAAAAAGTGATGTTTTCCATTGAATGACTTTGTGTATTAGCTTAGCACGTAGTTATGAATACTGAATCCGGTCATGTCTCACTTAGAATAGTGTTTAAAGTTTTGGCTTTTCATCAAAGAAAGGATATTGGCTTATTGTAAATGGTTCTGAGGAGAACAGTTAGAAAGGTTCCTTGTATGGAAGGGTTATCTTATAGAGAAAAGTTATAATTTACTAACTAATTTTATCTCAAGAAAACAAGGGTAAGAGGTTGTCTTATTGGAGTTTTGATGATCATCCAGGGAATTGAATGAATAAAGATCTCTGATCTTCTGCTGTATTCTGCAGACAAGAGTACAAGTTGAGGATTTGAAAAAAGACAGGCTAGTCTCCAGTTAAGTCTCATTTTTTTTAACTGAGTGATTGGCTTAAGCAATGACTTTTTGTTTATTGTAATGGAAGCTGACATAATACAAAAGCTTAGAGGTAGTCAGTGACTTTCTGGAAAAAAAAAAGGGGGGGTTTTAAATTTTTAGTTTTCTCAAGGACATACACATTATCTCTCAGGATTTATACTGCCATTTAAAGTAGAAAAAAAATTACTAACAGTTCTGTAATTCTTTGACAAAACATTTATATAACCAAATAAAAAATATAACTTTCTACAATTTTGTAATTTTCATTTATTATTATTTCCAGAAATTAATAACCTTTAATTTTAACACCCCAAAATTGTTTCTTTGAAGAACATGAGAAAAATACTAAGCAACAGAAAGGCCATTTCACAACTTGAAGTAGCACAATAAGATTATCAACCCAACTTATGCACCACAAATAAGTATCCAGAGTAAATTTCTAGAATAGGAAATTTTGGAAAGGCTTTCCCATTTATTTTACCTAGACACTCCTTGTGAAATGATGGATACACTGGCACATAAATTTATAGATGCTATAAGAGATGAGGATATGAGAATGAGGCTGAAGTAAAGCAGGTTTACATCCTTAAAGGAAGCTCTGCAGCTGGCAATGGATCTAGGATCCATTAAGGTCACAGATAAACTAACGAAGGCAGAAGAACTAATAAATCTAGAAGTTACAGAAATATCAGATCCTGCAGTATTGAAACATCAACTTCCCCTACAAATAGTGTAAAGAACCAAAATAATTATTGAAATGGCTAGTTAAACAGAACAGAGGAAATAAACCAAAATATAATAGATATTTCAAGTATAACTTGAAGGGACATAAAGCCTGGAACTCTAGGCAAAAGCCTGAATGGAATAAGAGCCCCTCTGAAAGTATACCAGAGAAATGTAACTATTACAATTGTGGGAAACTTTGCCATTATAGTCAAGACTGTGAGGAATCAACAGCTGTTACCAGGTCAAGGAGACAGAGCCCAACCAGATCTAAAGAATAACACAGAGCTAACAAAGCATCTAGAAAACAGGATTTACTTGGATTTATTACGCTAAGTTCAACTGGAATTACTCTGTCTATCACGAATGAAAAAAGAAGTTCATTATTTGAGGAAAATTGTCCATGGGCGTTTAAAGGAAAAGCTTTCAGTTTGCTGGTTGACACTGGTTTTCTAGCTACAACTGTTCATCCTGATTTGTTACTGAAAGATGGGAAATTGTCTCCAGAGATGAAGAAAGAAGGGGGTTTGATGCAAACAGCAAAAGAGAAGTTGGAAGTTACCTTTACTGTAGGAAACTTTTCTGTACTTCATGATGTGGGTAATTGACATCAAAGAAATCCTATGTCGTACATACCCATTACAACACCAGAGACTGAATGTCCAGTGAAAACGGGTGGGTGGTCATTGTAATATCAAGAAGCGAGATACTCATATAAGGAATTAATAGCAATATTTTTCAAGTGACTGGAATATAGTGGAACCAAATACTCTGGCATGTCATGAG
Organism: Limulus polyphemus; assembly: GCF_000517525.1. Classification (NCBI taxonomy): domain Eukaryota; kingdom Metazoa; phylum Arthropoda; class Merostomata; order Xiphosura; family Limulidae; genus Limulus; species Limulus polyphemus. The sequence continues at coordinate 166,509 of NW_013668028.1, read as the reverse complement.
AGATTAGTGGTTGGGAGAGCTCATCCGGATGTGAAGAATAAAGATGTTGTTCATGATTTTACCCTGGAAAACTGAAATTGTGAAAGGTAGTTATGCTAAATGTGCAGATAAAACTATTCCATCATGATGACATGATATGGGCACTTTTCATTGTGGCAGAAACCAAACTCCAAAGGTAAGAGGGTGTTCAGAGGAGAGGAAGTCCAAGCCAAAGGTCATCCATCATGTTTGTCTTCAGAAGTATGTTGGTGTAAAAATGGCCAACTGGGTAAATCTAGAAAACTTGTCAGCAGAACCATTTACACAGGAAGAACTTTCTCAGTAACAGAAAGGACAAGATGCCATACCATCAGCCTCAGAAGAGAAAGCCACATTAAAGATTTGTAGAATGGACAATTTAATTTACTGTTTTATTACATAAGGTTTTGTTTATTTTAGAGCAATACCACATTGGGGTATCTGCTGTATCCAATGCAATGAATCAAACCTCGGACTCTAGTGTTGTAATTCTGTAAACTTACAACTGTCTCACCAGAGGATTTTTTATTAGGATTGTTCAAGAGACTTTACAATCCAGGAAGGGAAGTGTATAAAGCTGTATTTTTAATATTGTAATTTGTATACTAGTTACTGGGTGCATGATGTTAAGATAGGCCTAGAACACCTAGAAAGTTCTAGGTTGACATCAAGTTTTTGTCATATATTTGAAACTAAATTATAAATATGAGATAGTAGTGAATGAGTATAGATAATTAAAAAGATAGTAGTATTGTTTCAAAAAGGGAGTTGTTTCAATCAGTGTATAAAATATTTTACACCTGTGTTAGCCATTGCAGTTATTGAGATACTTTACACAAGTTGATTTTATGTTAATTCTACTTGTATTAGCAAAGTTTGAACATCATTTTTAATGTAGGCATATAACAATGTACAGTAGTGTACGTGGTTTAAGCTTGTATAAATATTAAAAGGAGGAAATACAATAATTTTTTATCATTATGTGGACTGGGCATTGAATTACTTTCACCAGATAATTTTAAAAACTCATAAAGAAAGTTCACTTGTTATAACAGTATCTTGCAACACAGAGGTCATCATTCTTTTACCAAGTTTTTCTGTGCATTGAAAATAAATTTTGAGCAATGTAATACTTTAGCAAAGTTTCATTTTTAATAAAATTAATACCTAAAATCTAACTAAGATAAATTACTTTTTAATGCTTATGACAATTTATGAATAATAAAATTTTAGAAAACAACCAAGTAGTCGTATTACTGAACAATGCAATATCTCAAGAACTATCATCATCCTAATGTAAAAATATCATTGAGGTATGTTAATACAAAATGTTCACTTTAGTCTAAAAAGCATTTAAAAATTATTTATGTACATTAAAATGCTAAAAATAATATAGAAAAGTATTACTTTCCTGAGCACTACACACCAACTACATTAACTTATTTGTTCACAAAGAATACATTTGTATTTTTAGTTAGTACTTTTATTTTTCAAACTGTGCAGTATGTAAGACACTTAAACTCTGACTTTGTTCCAAATCAAGTGTTGTTCTCTTGGTTGACTTTACTTACATCAAAATAAAGGATCCACTTGAACAGAATATTTTATTTGATGTAATAATTGGAATTCTTTACAGAATTATGACTTCAAGAAAAAAAACTTAATTTTTGAACCATGTAAAAAATTAACTAAGGAGAATATATATTTCAGCTATCAGTTTATAATAATTTCAATGCTATAGTCACGGTTAGGTTTTAAGAAGTAATAGATAATAAAAACTCTCAAATCTTTGAAATTGCTTAATATGCATTATGAAAATATAAATTCCCATTAAAGATCAGGGCTCCAAATGTTTTGAAACTGTTATTACAGGATGTAATAAGAAAGATATTGTAACTACATGCCATACATATTTAAAAATGAAAAACTTTGTAAAAACTGTTTAGGAAATAATAATAAACAAGTAGGGGTTTGAGACAATTTTGTATGTTCGTAAGAACAAACACAAAATAAAACTGGTCAAAACAACTGACAAAATCATTAGAAGCCAATTTGGTGTCTGAAATGAGGCTGTAAAGTTTTATTATTTTTCAATGCCAGTTTCAGTGCATGCTTTGTTTGGATTTTTTTCAGAAATTTTATATCTCTAGCTTTCTGTATTGCTGATTCTCCCATAGTTCCCGTCCATCCCAAAGTTTTATAGTGGGTCATCACTCTGTTTATTAAGCACTGATTTCTGTGTACCCTGTCAAGGGGAACATTCTGTCTGTAATAATGAGCAAGGGAGCGATGACCTACTGATACTCCAGATGGCAGTACTAACTGCCAGTTTTCTTCATCAAGATGCTTAAAATTTATCTCTTTATCAGAATCACACTCTTTATCAGGATAACTGGAACTGTAGTCATAGAAATCTGAATATTCCATTAAGGTTATTCCTTCATGAAGCATCTTGCAGTGTCCCTTATCAAGCATGTGCTGCTGTGTTGCTCTGGCTGAGTTAAAAGTTTTCCCTTTATCACAGCACCATAGGCATCTAAATCCAACACCAATCTTTTCACCCAAGTATGTTATCAAACCATTAAGATCAATAAGGTAATCAATATCTGGAATGAAAAAGGAATGTTCTTGACTCATATGAAGAACATTAGCTTCCAAGTTTCCACTTGAATAAGAGCAGAAGAGACATTCATTAGGCTGTAATGTTACCCTTGTCTCTTCCTCATCATCACAACTTTCCCAATCACTATCAGAGTTGACTGACTGTGATTCTGATACAGACTTTCTATATAACATATTTTTAGTAATGGTTATAAGCTGTTTGGTTAAAGGCTCATTATGCATCAAGGGCTGTGAAACATTATCACTGAACGAACTGATTTGACTTTTATCTACTTGTTGATGAGACGACTTTTGATGCTGACTTTTTTTTACCTGGTTTTCCATATCCCTTTCACATACTTCGACTTCATCTAATACCTTCGTGAAGTTCTTCATATTTTTTACTTTTTGTTTCCCTATATCTGCTAAAACACTTTTCTTTTTCTCTCTTCTTACAATTACTTGATGCTTTTTGGATTTTACGTGGTTATTGTATGCATTCTTTGTTCCAAAGTACTTCTGACATGTTCCACAGTGGAAAGTCTCTTCGTCGGATTCTTCATTACGTCGTTCTCTTTGAGCTAGGACACGTTGATTAAAAAAATCTGGAGTTACAGGAGGAAGTTCTGCAACCTTTCGTTTTAAATTATATCTATGCCAATCGGATTTATAATGATGGCGTTGAATATCTAAGTTTTCAAAAACTGCTTGGCATGTTATGCAAGTAAAAATAGACATTTTACACTCAACTGAATACGAATTCCACTTAAAGTTTAAACACTTCAATTTAACACGTGATAACTAAAATGCCCAAGATGGTGTAACAATGGCGCCCTCTATAAACTTTTGTGATTACTGTACAAAAACCATATACGAACCGGAATGGATTTCATAGATTCATTAAACTAATTCCACTATGTAATAATTCAACCAAATAATAATTTGCAGCAGAATGTTACCATATTAACTTCATAAAGTATCAGAAACTCTAATTACTTTAGATAAATTCAATATAGAATGCTAAATTTGTGTATAACATAATGTTTAATGTCATTATCTTTGATAACATTAGTTTGTTTGATTTTTGTATTAAGAGATAGAGGTAATAAATCCGATAATATTAACATTACAGAAGTGCAAAAATACATTTGGTTGTGAACTTTTTCAGTATTGACTATTCTTCAGGATTTTTAGCATAATAACGAATCATTTTGCATAAATTATCATCAAATAGTTATGTATATCTTCAATGTTGTATATTCCATCTTAGCTCACGTTATGACTTCTGAAGAGGGACAAAAAGAAAGAGAAACTAAAAAAAAGTCAACATATGTCCGATAAATAACAGGAACTTCTCTTAAGTTATCTCCACAAGTAACAGATAAACGGATCCGCTAATATCTACAGATTCGTTCTGGAAATAAGGAGACTGAGTATGAATCAAATAACTTAAATGATCCTTCCCAGTGTGTGTGTGTGTGTGAAATAATGAGTCTGGAAAAAGTTGATAAAAAGGAAAACAATATTTATTATTCAAGAAACAAAAATAATGTGCAAAATGGTACACAAAAAGACAGTCACTTCTATTAGGTCGTGCTTAGTTCCATAGCCTTCTTTCTCTTGGGATCGATTTCTTTAGAACTCAACACGATGCTCTTGGTGTAAGTCTATATTCTAAGATCTCCTAGTAGAAGTGACCCAAAAAATGAATTTGAATTGAACAGGTAAACTTTATCCAGTTAATAGCATCTCCTCGTGACCTTTATTCTCTCATAGCATTAGAGGGCTGTATCTTTTAGACAATGTCAATTCGGCCAGCAAAAGATGTTACAATGCAAATTCTTTCAACCCAGATGTTACTGTTATTTTGTCTTGAGCAAAATAAACATTATCTACTATATAGAACTATGGAATAAAGCAACTAGAACAAAATTCTAATGGCCCTCTTGGCCGCTATTACAGCATGGAAATTAAATAATTGAACAATTAAAATAAAACCCTATATCACTAAAGCAGGTATAAAGCATGTGATATGCTTCTATATCACTTTTCCTTATGCTTCTGTTTCAGGCTTCTCTTCAAGCTGGCAATTAAAATTTAACTTTAAAATCAACAACCATTGCTCTCATGACATGGTTAAAATTGAAACATTCTTTCAAGTTCAGTGAAAATCACAGGTGCACTGTATTTTCGAGTAATGATTTTCAGGTTATTCATCATAGTTAACGTCACATTCACCAATTCTTGATGTTCAGATCAAATCCTTTATCTCCATGATCTCATTGTTTTTTCTTGTTGTTTTCTTATTATTTATTACAATTATTTTGTGTTTGGTTTCTTGACTTCTTGTAATCTTTTCAACACATTCCATCATTACATGTTGCGAAGAACTCTAGTACTTTAGTAGTAAATTTCAGACAAATTAAGACGTTTGAGATAAAAGTCTATATACCAAGATTAAAATTCGTGCTGCTCCTACTGTATTCCAATATGCATTCAAATTATGCTGAACTCCCAACACATTTCCATGAAGATTGATCAAAAATATAATGAGTGCCGGGTTGTATCCTCTGCAGAGTTCTTACCATATAGCCGGGTTAAGTTGAAAGTACTAATTGCAAAAGTAGATCTACTGGAATTCTTGAGAAGTCAAAAACACACGGAAACCTGTGTATAAAACATGGTGTTTCCAACCTTGGAGTCTCTTGCTCCAGCTGATAGACCGACCACTGAACCAATCATCATGGCTGCACTTCAAATCTTAGAGGACATTTGTCGCACAAACTCTTTCTAAGTAATGCTATATCTGATCTAGTCTAACAGTGTTTCACTTTAGTAATGTAAGTCATATATAATGTCTGAAGACAGAAAAAAAGAAAAATATTAATTCTAATGAAAATTTAGTAAGACTAGTGAAAGATATCCTTGAATTTCTAATACGTATATTGGAAGATTTTTAACAGTTAAGAATATGAATGAAGGAGTTTATCATATTATTTTAACAGATAACCTATTCAATGTCGTATCCATAAAATGGAAGTAGTAGAAGGTTTGATTAACAAACATTTGAGTATTCAAAACGAAGAGTTTGATAGTCTTGATCTTGGGTTATTTCAAGATAGCTTTGGAAGTTTAATGTAGTAGAATTGATCAATAGTAATAAAAAGTATTTTGTAGTTATATTATAACTGCCTTGAGTACTGTTACGTCTCCGTTCGTTAGTTAATTTTCCGTAACTTCGTTCTGACGAAACTTTAGCGACACAAGTTCTTTCTTAAATAAAACTGGTTTATTATTTCTGAATACAACTTTACGATACACTTAATTTCAACAGTCGCGCTATAACAAACGCTATATCTCACGTGGCCAACAATATTTTGTCGGCATACATTCAATTACTCATTACACTGCCCCCCCCCCCCGTCACGTTGAGACCGTCTTATATATATAAAAGACTAACACATATCTAGTAAATGCTAGGGCACTCACGAAGGAACAGGATATTTCTAGAAAACATGGCGTGACACTAGTCACGTGACCTCGCTGACGCAACAGTACGTTCTTTATTCCACATGTAGATTCACTGAGTTGGTAGCTTGTGTGCTTGACCCACGTGTGCATAACCTGGGTTTAAAATAACTTGTGTGAATTCGAACCCAAAGACTATGCCTATGGGCCATCTGTTACAAACTAGCACAGTGATCCAGGACTTATGGATATTTATTAGCAAGCACTATACTGCTTTTTTAGGGTAGAGAACTTTATAGATGCAATAAACGAAGCTGCTAAAATCTTGGGGTGGATTGATGCCCAAAAAACTGATATAGTCAGATTAAGAATGGCGGGAAAAGCAAAACACATCATCAGAACTAATAATGAACTCAGAGAAACTGCTGATTTTCAGTACTTATCTCGTAGACTAGTACAGGAATACAAGAAGCAAGAAATGCCAAATACAATACTAATGTAGATTCACAATTTATCACAGCATAAAGGAGAATTGGTTAGATATTTGGACATAAGTTACAGGAGTTAGGTAACAGACTTTGCAGAGCATATATATATCCAAACAAATTCATGATACAGGATATGTTAAAGTCAGACTACAAGCAAAGTCTGATTAGCAGTATAAGTAGGACAAATGTAAATGAAGCAAAAACACCCAAAGCAACTTTGGTGAATTTAATTGAAGTAGTTATTAGCGAAAAGCTACATGAGAAACAGATTCACATTGAGCTATAAATACAGTAAGTAGTGGTAGCAAGAATTATAAAACAAGTTGACAAATATACAGAGTAAGCCTAATTGTTTAAAGTGTTTTAACTGTGGTAAGATAAGGCATGTGGTAAAAACTACATTCAGGAAAAGAATGAGCAGATAGCATGTTTTAATTGTGGAATGAAATTGCAGACACCCACCAAAAGCAGAAAATAGAAAAGTCTAAAAGGTTGGATCTTTCAGAGGAAAATTCACAAAGGACAAGAGAAAAATAGCATTTGCTAAGGAATAAAAAAACACAATTCCAGCCATAATTATGGAATGAAATTAGAAGTAGTTCTGGCAGTGTGGAATAAGAGGTTGTGCATTACTGGTGTTAATGAAGTTAAGCCAGCAGTAATAGTAGAGATAGAAGGTGTATAATGTCAGTTATTAATTGACATGGGTGCTAAATTTTCTCTGCTAAGTGCAGAACTGATAAATAAAAACCTGATATTATTAACTAATGCTTGGAAAGAAGTAGCCAAAAATGTGTTAACTTCTATAATAGGTCATCCTCGATGTTAAGCAAGTATAGTTAGACAAATATAATTAAAGGTAGGAAATTTAAAGTTCAAACACTCATTTTAAATATGTAAGCAGATAGATTAAGAAACAGGTGTTATTTTAGGGCAAGATTTCTTACGAGATTACGGCACTGAAATAATTCTTACCAGAGGTAAACTGCGCATAGAAATGGAAATCTTAAGTTTTGAAGAAGTAGTACCTTAAGACTTATGTGCAAAAGTTGAAACAAATGATATCATTTCACTGACTAAAACTAATAGTCAAATGCTGAATGCTAGCATTAGCAAAGCTAAGGGTCAACAGTCAAAATACGAAAGTACTGACACTCCTAAGCATAGTGATACATGACAAAGTCGGCATGATAAGAATATGAAATGTTCAAAAAGAAATCCAGTTAGAGTATATAAAAAGAAAAGCCCTAAGCCTAGCAACGGTACTAGTAGTAGTAGCAGTAGTAAAGAGAAAACTAATAATAAGGTAAGTGGAAATTAAGTAAGGCAAAGTATGAAGGCACCTAATGTCACTATCATTATATTCATCCCAAAAATATAATTTGTAGATAAAATTTGACAAGTATGTTCCTAAGAGTACATGTATGTAGTTACAGATAAATAAAATATTTAATTTTGATTTATTTCTACTATTTTTAATAAAAAAAGTCGTTATTTAATGTAGTTATTTACACTCACACTCTGAATAGTTCACTGGCAAGGTGATTGATATATGAAATATAAGAATACCGTTTTTATCTTACAATTTTCATATTTCACCTGCGTAATCTCCAGAACCTCATACATGAATATCAAAAGTTCTTTAAGGTAAGCATTTATATTTCACTTTTCATTTTCTGTACTATATCACTAACTCTATCTATTAACATCAACATACAGTGCAATGAAATGTTTAAAATTAAATATGCACATACCATTCAAGTCTTTGTAGAAATTCACTATAATAGTCTTCTTTGTCTCATAGGCATAGTTTAACATCTTTATCTTTTCATTTATAGTTTATCTTTAATTTTCCTTTCAAATTATTTGTCTTATATCATTTATGCCAATTTGTCAAGTGATGCCCATGGGCTTTATAAAGTTATTTCAGCAAACTACCCGGCTTATACATGCCACCTTGTTTATAAGCTTTAATAATCCAGGTGACAACAAGCTAAAGGTATAAAAATCATTAAACCTTTAAAATATGCATTTTAAAAGGCAAATAATGTATCATTAATTAAAATATAAATGTAAAACCTATATGCAATCTAACTGTCTATGAAACTAATACATATAAAGTGAAAAACACTTGCCAAGTGCAACATACTTTGTGAGAGAAGAATGGATTTAGCTTAATTTATTCCATTTGAAAAGGAAAGTGCACACATACATTTAAGTTACAATGATTTCCTGTGGGAAGAAATTCTTGGAAGGTTCCAGATGGTAATCAAATACATGTGTATGGTGCAATTTGACCGTGTGAAATAACAGTCTATATTAGCTACTCACAGTTTCTTCTATAAGAGCTCTTAAAAGTTGAAAATTGTAACAGCAAGCAGATCACATGAAAGCAAAAAACTATAGTTTTAATTGCTGTTTTAAATGTTTCTTTTTGCAATAAAGGAATAAAACTTAAATAATATAAAACTTTAAATTATAGCATACTTGATCAAATTTCATTAAAATACATTGATGGTAAAGTGGTTTAACTAAACTTAGAATTTAACACAGTACCAATGTTGAAAGGAATTTAAAAATGGTTACAGTACAATATAATTCAAAGTTTTATATTATCTAAGATTTTATTCCTCTATGTTAAAAAACCCATCTAAAATGACAATTAAAAACTGCAGATTTTACTGTCAGTGATCTTATCATAGTTACAATTTCTCAACTTTAAGAGCTGGTATAGAAGAAACTGTGTGTACATAATGTAGACAATTCATTCAGACATTCAAAGTACACCATATCGAGGTTGCTTATCAGTAACTTGAGTACATTCCAAGAATTTGTCCCCAAGGAAATGGTTGTAAAAAATTCCTAATTTTAAGATAAGCCATGTCTACTTACAAAGTAGAAGTTGTGTTGCTGAGAGACAATTTAAACTTGAATGACATACTTACAACCAATAAAAAAGAGCAGGTTTCACGCTGTCCTGTGTAATGAGATCAATTCAGTGATGTATGCATTTTAGAACAGATGTCAAACTACCACTATGTCGATTGTTGAGATACTGTCCCTAGTACTTGGCTAGATATCCTTGATACTTCTAAGATATATATTGGAATATTTATTAACACAGTTATATAATAAAGACAATGAATGAAGGAATTTCTTGTATTATTTTGACAGATAATCTATTTAATATCATACAGTACAAGATTTGATTAACAAACATATCAGTATCCAAAATGTAGAGTTTGATAGTTTTGATCTTGGATTATTTCTAGATAACTTTGGTAGCTTTAATGTAGAAGAATTGATCAATAGTTAAAAAATGTTGTGTCATAACTGCCTTGAGTGAGTTCTTTGTTCCACATGTAAATTTCTCAAGTTAGTGTTTTGTGTGCATAACCTGGGTTTAAAATAAAATAATTTGTGAAGTTGAACCCAATGACTATACCTATGAGCCACTTGTTACAGGTCCTTGTCACTCCTGCATCTATTAGAAACTCAACCTCTTGTCCCTCGATACTTATTGTCACATACTCTGAAATCTGGGCTGACCACTAAACTCTTTGGTGCAAGATATTTACTTCTCTCTTTCAAGCTGGTGACCAAACCCACCTTGGAACCTGTCAGTTTTCCAGAGCATATGCCATAGCATTCACCACTTGTTTCTGGTCATCCTGGACCTGTTGATCTGACAACCGATATTAATACTCTTGTTTAATTAGCAGCTTGGCAAAATACTGATGTTGTTGGTTGGTGGAAATCTGCTGAGCCACCGGCTGAAGCTGACAGATCTGCAACTGTTACTGTGCTGCAAAGTATGCATTCACCAATGCTCCACTAGTCCACATTCGAAGCATATACTTTGCTCTTTCCATCATTGATAATGTCCAGACAAAGGAATCAACCATGCCTACAGTATATCCCAATGGGTGGATGTTGTGGTTGCATGTACCCTTTAGATGGCACATACACTTTTTGGCATACTTTGTTGTTAAAAACTGGTGTAAATCTTTTCTTTCTGTACACTTGAAGATCATGGGCATGATCTGCTTGGCCTCACTCACAGGAACCTGTGTACTAAGCCAAAACCTCTCTCTTTCATTATCCTGACAGATAGCCCCTATATCCTCCCCTATAGCCTGAATCAAATGAAAGGTACCTCACCCCATGAGTGCTTTTTGCTTCACATGCTGGAGTTACATCTCTGATTAATAGACATCATCCACCAGTGGTATGTCCAGCCTCTGTTCGTCAGTGTCCAGGGGCCCGATAAGAGCTGGGGCTGATGTATTCTGACTGTTGATCAGCTAGGACTTTGGTAAAGATATCCCTATGTAGTCTCAAATTTGCCAGATGCCAATCAATTCTGGCAAATCTTAGTAATCCACATTCTCTTCCTCTGAGATTTATCCTCAGAGATACCTTTTGCTCGAGCGGTCTAGGTGCACCATACATGAGCAGATCTCCTTGAATTAGTGGTTGTGGGTTATCCAATGTCTTGGACATTTGCAGCATTGGCAAATATCCTATGCCCAGGAGAGAATTTCTTCTAGACTTGAAATATCGCCTGTACAACAATTACACTCTGCTAGTAAACTCTTCCTCTTGGTGATGTGTACTTCTGTGTCAAGAAAATGTAATTTTTTTCATAAGAAGAATTTATTTTTTAAACTCTTTTAAACTTGAGAGATCAAGTAAGGGCTAATATGCACATTATCACTTCACAAACTTTTAAATCAGTCCTAATGGTGCAGCACCAAAATTTCGTCTTCCTATTTATTTGTGATATATTCAACTACAAAAACTGATTTCCTGTCAAGTATCAGATAAATGGACCCGTTAAAAACTACAGATTAATTCAGGAAATAAGGAGACTGATTATGAACCAAGTAACTTAATTGAGTCTCCTGACTGCATGTAAAATAATTAGACTGGACCATGTTGGTAAAAATTAAAACAATCTTTATTGTTCAATAACAAAAATTAAAATGCAGCTTACGTGTTTGTGCACACAAAAAAGGTAGTTGCTTCTATTGAGCTGTGCTTAGTCCCACAGCTTTCTTTCTCTCAGGATTGATCTATATAAAACTAAAAACAGTAATCTTGATGTAAGCATTCACTCAACAATCTCCTAGTAGAATGGACCCAAGAAAGAGCATCTAAGTTCAATAGGTTAACTCACTTTTCTTTGTTCAACTGACAGCATCTCCTCGTGACCTTTGATCTCTCACAGAATTGGTTGAGTTTATCATTTAGACAATATCAACTCGGCCAGCACAGAATATTACAGTGCCAATCTTTTCAACTTGAACGCTATGTTATTGCAATATTCTTTTAGTCACAATGGACATTATCTTCTATAAAAAAACAAAGAAACAAAGCAACCAGAACAAGAAAATCTTAATGACTTTTTACATCATGTATTGCCACCATTACAGCATGGTAAACTAAGTAACCAAAAATTTTAAAAATTCGTATATTACCAAAGCAGGGAAAAAACATATGATATGCTTGCATGTCACACAATTATAGAGAAATACTAAAACCTTACTAGCTGAGTCAGTGTTAAACAGATATTGAAACTGTGAACAAAATGATATACAAAATGCACAATATTTATTAAACAATGAAATACAAACAAAGTGTCTGCACTTGCAGTTTACATACAACAAGTGATTACTTTTATTGGTTTTGAACTCCTCAACTGCTCAAACTGAAACCATCTACCATAATTTAAATGCAACTTTTTTCATTTGCAAGAAACATCAGATTCACCCTGAGTAACATGCAGTACCTATTACATTACAACATTGGTGTGGTCACAACTTCTAGATATCACCTGAACATCTGCTGAAGGACAAAACTGTCAACATTCTTACACAAAATGTTTAATTAATAACAAGTATTACCTACTTTCGAGAACAAGAAAGGAACAAAGATAAAATCAAATAAGATAAACTTAATGATTTTCTTGACCACATGTTATGCGATACATTCGCATTTTCAGAAGAAAGAGTGAATTCAGAATAAATGTATAATACTACCAGAAGATAGAAAGACATAGTAGATTCAAATACCATATACTTTCATATCTCCTCTATTTCAGGTTTGTCCAAGCTGACAGTTAACTTCAGTTTTATACTAGTGAACATTAAATTCTTGCTGGTCGAGAACTGTGTTAACCTTTTTTTCCAAAAACACACGTCACACAGACGTTAGACTCTTGAACAAGGAAAAATACCTTGAAACAATAAATACAATTCAACTTTCATCAAATCCTTAGCAATTAAAGAAAATTAATACAATGTATAATGAAAAATACAGTAAATAATAGTCTTTGAACAAATAAATACAATAATGCAAACATAAGCTCTTTAGCAAAGATGCAAATGCAAACACACTTACACAAATTTTTTATCAATGAAAAGTAATAAATAAAATAAATAATTAATATATATACCCTTTAACAATGAATACATTCCACTTTAAATCCTTTAATATGTAAATGGCTTAGAATTTTAAAATACAAAAAAAAGAATGAAAATACACTTCATATAACATAATTAAACACATAACATGGACTCTTTATCATTAACACAGGTGAAAAGCACAGTTTTAAGATATAAAAATAAATTATTTACCTATGAAAAATATTAGTTTGTTTGTTTAAAAGTTAAGCACAAAGCTACACAATGGACTATCCGTGCTCTGCCAACCACGGGTATCGAAACCCGGTTTCTAGCGTTGTAAGTCTGCAGACATACCGCTGTGCCACTGGGGGGCAAAAAATACTAAATATAATATATATACACACACACGGATTGAAAACATTCACTATGAGACGAAAACAAAACAAAACAATTTTTCATTACTGTTCCTTGTCATCATCATTAAATAATGGGAAATGTCTGTGTTAATGGTGATGACAAGAACTGGTTTTCATTCTCATTCTAAATGGTATTACTTAATGACAATGACAATGAAAAAAATTTTGTTTTAAAGTCTTATTATAAATATTTTTGATTTGTATTAATTTCATTATTGTTATATAGTGCTGATTTGGTTACCTATTCATAAATAATGTATTTTATACCATGTATAAACTAAACACTTTGAAAAAGAAACAACGAAGAATACAATATACAGTGGTACAAAACTTTATTCTATCACCTAGTTTTTCACACTACTCTTCTGAATCATTATTGTTTTTTGAGGTCCTAATGCACCAAACCAACACCTCTTCACTGATGCTTCCCTCTCTGGTTGAGGACCAACCCTGAACAACAATTTCACATTAGGCATATTAATCCAGGATGAGTCCTCTCTCCATATTAATGCACTGAAACGTCTAGTAGTACATCAAACATGCTCCCATTTTTTACTTCTCATCGTGGATCATTTCATTATGATACATTTTGAGAACTTCATAGTTTTTGTGTAGCAACTGCCAAAAGGAAACCCAATTCAGGACCCTTGCCTTCAAACTCTATACCTTATTTATTGGGCCAGTTCTCAGTAGGTTTGTTACACACCTGCCATATATCTGGTTGTGGACTGCCTCTCTCAACCAGATTCTTTTCTTCCCATGCTTGGAGATGGCTTGAATGGGCAATGAAGAAAAACTTTAATATAAGTTTAACATAACAGCAAATATACAACGTTTCAACAAGGTTTTGTCATCTCCAAGCATTATTAGTCTCAAAGTGGTGTTACGTCTCCGTTTGTTAATTAACTTTCCGTAACTTCGTTCCAACGAAACTTTAGCGACACAAGTCCTTACTTAATAAAACTGGTTTATTCTTTCCGAATACAACTTTACGATACACTTATTTTCAACAGTCACGCTAAAACAAACGCTATATCAACGATACGTCTCTCTCTGACTGCAGATCAATTACACACTGTCTACACACATTACATTATATTCCCGTCATGTTGTCACCCTCTTTTATATACCAGACTACCCTATATCTAGTAAATACTAGAGCATTCGCCAAGGTACAGGATAGTTCTAGAAAATAGGTGGCGCCACACCAGTCACGTGACCTCGATGACGCAACACTGCCCCCTCTTTAATATTGTTCGTCCCGAACAATTGCCACTTACAATAACCCAATAACAATTAACAATAACTTAATTAAATGTACAGAATTACAATAACAAAATTACAATTCAACAAAGTCTCTTAATTTTACTGGACATATTTTCTTCCGTACTGGTCTCCGTCTTGTTGGCTTCTGCTTCATGTGAGGTTCATCTGCTTCATCAGTAAATGTCCTATCATAGGTAACAGTCACATCAGTGGTAGTAACTTCATCAAAGGCTTCACCGTTTCCCTTCTCAAAACTGAGTAGAGTTTCTTCTTCGATGGTGGCTTCTTCAGGTGGCACGTCTTCAGCAGCGTCATTTGTTCTGTTTTCCCAACTGAAA
>NW_013668028.1:121634-150507 GCF_000517525.1 Limulus polyphemus | reverse complement strand
ACTGTTGTGTATTGCTGCCATTAAGTCTGCTAGGCTGTAGTTTGATTTGCCGCCTCTCGTTTCCATTTTTTTTTATCCCATTCTCTGACACCAATTTGTTATGTCTCCGTTTGTTAATTAACTTTCCGTAACTTCGTTCCAACGAAACTTTAGCGACACAAGTCCTTACTTAATAAAACTGGTTTATTCTTTCCGAATACAACTTTACGATACACTTATTTTCAACAGTCACGCTAAAACAAACGCTATATCAACGATACATCTCTCTCTGACTGCAGATCAATTACACACTGTCTACACACATTACATTATATTCCCGTCACGTTGTCACCCTCTTTTATATACCAGCCTACCCTATATCTAGTAAATACTAGAGAATTCGCCAAGGTACAGGATAGTTCTAGAAAATAGGTGGCGCCACACCAGTCACGTGACCTCGATGACGCAACAGCGGGTTCGTCATCATCGAATTTGAATTTCCCACGAAGTTGTTACTTCAACCCCATGTTTTCCATTGAGTGTGTCCACTCTTAGGGACTCCACTCATCAATGTCCTTGTCAACCCTCTGAATTCCAAGCTTCCTCTCTTTTGATTTTTTGTTCCCTATCCCTTGGTCCTGGCTGTTGATAATTTCAGCCACGTCTGGTCTCATCTTTTGCTTTATGCTTACGTGTTTATCCATCTTTTAACTTGGTTCTTGGCCTTGATTTGAGACACCCCTTGTTATGTCTTTTTGGTAGCACTCTTCTGTGCCCCCTGACAACCCAATCCCTATTTTTCTGACAACTATACTCACTCTCTCACACATTACTGCTCCATTAAGGGATCGCATCTCTACATCTTCATGTTTTTGATTTGTCCAGTCTCTTGCTCATAGAACTGGACTCTGCAATCATGTAATTTTCCTTTTCACTTTGTCCATCTACCAGAATAAGTGGCATATCTTTCATAATTGGTCCATCCTTTGTCACCTTCCTCCTGATCATCCTACTGTTGCCCATCTCTCCTCTTTCTTTGCTTGGCTGTTTGAATGTGGATTAGTTGTTTTCATCATTGACAGTTATTCTACAGCCTTGTCCTCAACATTTTGCCTTTCTTGATACAGCAGGATGAGTTTCCTCCCCAGTTCTCTCTATCTTTTTCTATTTCTTTCTTCTCCATAGACCCCTGTTTGAATGGGACCTCAATGTCATTCTGTTTGCTCTTACCCATAAACCCTTTGAACATTAGCAACTTGAACCTTATTCCATCTTTCTTTCAGGACCTATTTCCTCTTACTTCTTGTCTGTAGTCACTGTCATTTGAATATTTATGCTATAAATTTCATCTCATGCCATCTTCCATTGCTTTTATATCCGTCTTTATCCTGACCAGTCCTTCCTTTCCAAGACTTCAGTTGTTTTGGAAAGTGCCTGCTATTTCTCTCCTATTTCCCTTTCTTCTATCTCTCACCTTTATGACCAATTAGACTCAAACAATTGTGCCCTGTTTGTGCTATTCATTGCTACTTATACTTCATCTTTTCTAAGCTTTAGTCACCAACTCTTTGTCCTCAGGAATTCCTCTTCTTCTAGGGACATTTGTCACAACAAGCACTGTGCCCAGGGCCTACAAAGGTTTTAGGGCCGAAGAAATTTGGGAAATATGTATTTTCACTGTGGTATGGCCTATGAAGTTTTATAGGCCAATAGAATAAATAAAAATTCTATAAAGTTTTGACAAGAGAGAAATAGATTATATACATAAGAGTAAGTGATTATAGACGTTAATTTAGTATCTATTTGCTTAGTGCTTAGACACCCGCCACATCTGACTGGCCTGAAACCAACTAAGATCTAGTAAAAATCACAAAGGAAGAAATAAATTCAACTTTAAGTTTATTTTCATAATCAATAACACGTGTGCAGTTTTTAGCAAACATCTCAATATTAAAGAACTCAACTCGACAGTTTATTATCATTGATAATTGTTTCATACAGAATACACGTTTTGGCTCTTGGCTGCAGCAAAGTCTTCAATAATGTCCTGAAAGTCCAACTTTTAACATGATCTCTCTCTCTCTATGACGAAAGGCGACTCTGGCCCATCGTATATCTTAGACAGTTTTATCCTTTTAAGTTTGGAAAATGACCTCTCACCTTCGCAGCTGACACAGAGTGTTGACAAATATATTCTAAAAGCTATATTCACATGTGGGAAGATGTTGACCAGCCCCTTGGTTACCTGAGTTTTCAATAATTCTGCCACTGGTTTATTTTCGAGAATATTTCTCTGAACAATAGAAACTCCTCAGTAAACACGGATTCAATGTCATCCTTGTAGACATCCACCAACCCAGTTGCTTTAGTTGAAATTGTTTCCCTTGATAGTGAGGAATCAAGGAAGAAACCAAACCATTCCTTGAGCATTTCATATGCTGTGCATCACTTCCTCATTTGGACCAGTAACTTATCAATGATAGGAATGAATGTTTCTGTCCTTGTTCTTTTATATCCAGATGTAGTCATGTCATGAGCTTTTGCCTCAAATTTCTCACGAATATATACAAATGTGCATTCAGACTGTCATAAAGTTTTACTACTGCACAAATTTAAATCACTGGTTCTTGCAATGCCTTGTTCATGATGTTTATTCTTTGTAGAATGTCATCCCATATGATGCTCATCACTACTATTTCTAACTGACCTAATTTCGTTTTTAGAGATTTTACCTCACTAACTGCTGAAGGTGGCGTACGATCATTATTTATGACATTAGTGACAACAGAAACAACTCGTCTCAGTACCTCCACTCATTAACATTGTGATTTTTCACATTCCTCAACAAGCTTAGAGTATATTCTCCTAGAGCTTTGAAAACACAACTTAGCAGAGAATGATGCAATATGATCATGTTACATTTCATAAGAGGTTATTCTACTGTTAGCATGTTTCCAATAATCAAATCCTATTGTGAATTGTGTCCCTGAGATTTGTTGATTGAATATCTTACAAATATAACAAAAGTCTTTTCTTGTAGATGGTGAATAAATTATCCAGACTCTTGTCACAGTTTCTCCATTTGTTAGTTTTTGGAAAAATTATTTGTATTTTGGATATTTCTTGTTGTCTGCCTTTTAACATAAAATTTGCATCTAGATTTTGTGATGGAATTGGTTAGAAAAGTGTTCTTTCAAATCAGCAGTTACATTCCAACAAGCTAGGCCTTTATCATAACTGTGCTTTAGTTCTGGGGATGTGAGTTCTGTGTGTAATGGTGTCCCAGTGTTTTCTTTGCTATATTCTGATGACTGCTCTTTCCGTTCACGATTGCTGACTTGTTAAATATCTTCATTGATGACATTGGCCCCACTGGTATCTTCTGTTGAGGTCCCAGGTTTACATAAATCAGCCTTGTCTTCCTTGTTATCTCTTTTCATGTATTTCAGTAGAGATTCCTTCATCTTTCCAATTGTTCCTCCTTCTCTTCTCTCTTGATGAGCTGATTCGTGTTTTCTTTTGTATCCATCAGCCATTTCAAATAAGATACTGTAACATAAAAGAATAGTGCAATAATGTTTTTGTTAAACAAATATTTATCTAGAAAATTGATTTATCGATTATAAATTGAAAGTTGATATATAATTGATAGGTCAGGATAAAGTTAAATCTTTTTGTATGGTATGCCTTCCATCGTTTTAAAACTAAGAACACCACGAAGCACTAACGTGTGTCCCATTTATTGATCACGCCATAGTGAAACTAATACACAGTGTGTATGCACCCACACACTGTACTGTACATAGACTGTGTGTGTACACAGCATTCAGCCAAGGTCAGTTCTAAAACCTTACTCATTTTGGGTGAAACTTCACCAGTAGTGAGGAAGAGGTTAATTTAGTTAGCTATTGTGCTAGGAGTACAAGCACATTCACAAGGGAACAATTTGAGTCTAAGTTAAAATATGGCACATAAATAGATGGTGCATCAGCAAATTTAGATGTTTACGATAGAAAAGTGCCAAGAGTTTATGAAACCCTTAAGCCAGTCCTGCTTACAGATTAAGTCCAACGAATTCTACATTTAGTCTACTCTAGGGGATTGATGCTTGCAGACTGTACCACATTCTTTTCATCAGATTCGTCACTTCTCTCATTCTCTCACCACACGAGTTCTTTCAGATGGGCATGTGGACTACTCTTCCCACCTTCATCACCCACTGTCTTCACCATCTGGCTGTCTCGTCTCCTGAAGGTTACTGCCTTCCTCTCTATTATACAAAGTATACCAATCATCTCTAGACTGGTGAGTACCTTTTCTTTCTTACAGCAATTTATATAGGACCCCACCAGGTGACTAGTGGTGTCTCACAGGGTATACTTATTTCCCAAAATTCTACATGAAGCCAGAATAATAGAAAGTGCTCATTCCATCTGCATTGGCTGTACGATGGGGCATTGTGCAAGACCACTTGAGATATCTTCATGATATCTTTGTAA
Organism: Limulus polyphemus; assembly: GCF_000517525.1. NCBI lineage: Eukaryota > Metazoa > Arthropoda > Merostomata > Xiphosura > Limulidae > Limulus > Limulus polyphemus. The sequence goes on along the minus strand of NW_013668028.1, from coordinate 146,029 downwards.
ATGACTACTGTCTGATCCAGACTGTACCTATTCCAAGGACTAACATGTAAAAAGTCAGTACCAGGGATGTTTGCCCCCTTCCCTGTCTAGCACTTACTGGCTTCTTAAAATTCAGATAAGTGGACACCTGTTGCACTATCTTCAGTAAAAGAACTTTCTGCCTGAAGAACTGTTGAGGATCTGCCCATTTTCTCTGGGTCTCCTCACTGTGAAATCCTCCCCCTTTTTTCTTTGAGTGGAGCATGGGATACCCTTGCCACTTACCAGTCCTAGCTGTTGGGTTGGTGGACCATGGAGAATCCTCATCGATTGGGACCCAACCATTGGAACAAGAACAAGGGGTGCCAATCGGTTGGAAGATTATCAAGTACAAATGTGTAGATGTTGTTACTGTGCAAGATGTATTGTCCTCCTATTGGTGGAGGATTTTGCCTGCAAAATGATGGGATTATGCAGTAGTACACTTCTCGAGAAAATCTCGTGAGATTGTATGTGAGTTCACTAAAGGCTAGTGGCATGCAGCTCGCTAAGGCAGAAGTGCAGGGGGTGATAGCTTAACTGTCTTAAAAGGTGGGTATCTATTGGAAGTACGTTTTCAAGTAAGGAAAATGTTAACTTTTATGTGCTTCCAATATCTGAACAATTGTTTTCATTCTTGAAATGATATAGCATATTTTGACTGTTTTAAGTGGTTTATGAACAAAAAATTGACACTCTTATCATTTTTGTTCTGTACTTTGACTGAGAACTTAAATTAGGATTGGATCTATGTATGTATGAGGGAGTGATTCACTGTAGAAAAGATAAAGATCCGGTGTTTGGTCAGTGTCAGTGCTTACTTGGACAGGAGCTCACTGCACAGCATTGGCAAAGTAAAATAAAACTTTAAACAGAAGCACTATCAAATGATGTTGTAACAGACTAAAATACTAAAAAACAGCCACTACAACCGGGGTTGCAACACAGAAATGAATTTATTAAGCTTTGACAATCACAGAAATCAAAAATAAACTTTTGATTAATTGGGATACAAATGTATAACATCCCAAAACACAGTTAATAGTTGCATACTTCTTCCATCAATACTGCCATAGACTGCTTCAAACTTGCTGCATCAGCTTTGTTAAACTCCATAGCAGACATGGGGTATTCGTATTCGATTGCACACAAATACAGCTTTGGGGGTATTCGTACTTGTATTTGAAATTGTAGGGAAATTAAAGTATTTGTATTCAAATTGAATGGCATAATATTCGTATTCACTGAATGATTTAGTGAATACTTAATATTGTAAGAGTAAATCTCAACTTTTGTACTCATCAAATTTCTAGACTGTCATTATTACATCCACAGCACCTTAATTTATCTTTCAGTACAAGTTTAAACTGAAAGAGAAATTAACACTTTTCTGTACAGAATACAACGTCATTTGATAGATGAAAACCTTGGCTTTCTATTGATTATAAATAATATTGTATTGAATGCCAGAAAGAACTATTGACAAATCCTGAAAGAGAGGATGTAACAAGAGAGGTCTGATTTTCTGATTGGTGGCTAAGAAAATTATGTTTTGTCTGAGCGATGACAACACTATAATGAGTAATTTATATTAAATTTTGCAATTCTTAGAGGGGTGGTAAATAGATTAGGAAAGAGGGGATGCCTAGAGAAAAAAGTCACGTCTCACACTACGGAAAATTCATGATTTTTTTTAAATATTGCCTTATAAAATTAAGAACCTAAAACGTACATACTATTCAAATATAGATTATTAGCTACAATTTTATGCTATAATAATTGGTATAACATGAACAAAATGTAGTATAGTTAAATTTTGAATGTAACTTAGTAAAAACATTGTGACATGCACAGTAAAGGATGCCTGTGGCGAGAGGATTAAATCAGGACAGTTCTCTCCAACCACCCTAAAAGTATTACATGCCTTTAAATCCAGTCAAGTCACTTGAGTGAATTTGAGATGGCTACTAACTGCCTTCAGAGGTACATGAACACTTCATACTTCCTACTGCTAGATCTAGTCACAGGGTAAATACTGTGAGTGGACTATGTATACTTAAGGAAAAACCACTTCTAACCTAGCCCCCCCAGTGGCACAGTGGTATGTCTGCAGAGTTACAACGCTAGAAATTGGGTTTCGATACCCGTGGTGGGCAGAGCACAGATGGCCCATAATGTAGCTTTGTGCTTAATTCCAAACAAACTTCTAATCTGCTGACACATCTGAAGGTAAGTCTTTTTATTATTTTTATTAATATGAACTATATTCTATGTAAATTATGGAAAATAATTTCGGTAAACTAAATTTATTATGCATGTTGAGCTATATTTTTTATTATTTTCATTTATTTAGTATTATATATTTTTATTATTTATATTACAAAATATATTCTATATTATATAACTGGGATATTTATTTATTATTATTTTTTTTATTATTTTTACTATAAACTGTATTCTATAGTTAAACTAAATCTCTCATGTTTTGAACTATATTCATCATTTTTATTTATTAATATATATTTTTATTACTTTTATTATATTCAAGATATAATGGCAGCCATGGATTCCCGGTATATTCTTCCTAGTCGCATCATCTGTCCACAGAATTGATCGAGAGTAGATTTGATGAAAACCAACAAAAAGCAATCTCTCTACTGCAACTTGTACCCAGCATCAATGTCATTGTGGATATCCGGAGTAGCAGACAAATGCACAGCTTTCTTGGAGCCACTGGTCATTTCACTTGACTAGAAAATGCATGTTGGCGATTTAAGCGACGCCACACATCTGATAACATTGCAACCCAATATGATGAAATAATACATCTCTTTAACATCAACAACAAAGTTTCGTATGTGACATCTGATAATGCATCCAACATGATCAAGGCTTTCTGCTTACCTGGATTTGAACCACAAACACTACCTAGTGTGAGAGATGGTGATAGCTCATCTACAGTTAGTGACTCAAAAGATGAGCTTTTGGATGAATCTAACCCTGCAAACATTTATCTGAATTTATTCCTGAACATGACACTTCTTTTTCCCACATGCTACAGCTTATGGACATGAAAAAAGCTGGTCCACTGCTAAAAGTAATTTCCAAAGCATTAGCCATCTTGTCCTGCATTTGAAAATCACTGCAAGCAACTGATCTACCCAAGGGAGAGGCCAGAATTCAGTCAGTAACACCAGTATGGTGTAACTCAGAAACTAAGATGATTAAGTCTTTATTGAAGATTCTCCTGGAGAAGTTGAATAATCTAGTTAGTGGTACATCGAAACTTACTTTTCATGATCGAACTGTGCTTGCACATTTGGTGACAGTAATGACACCTTTGGAAGAGGCAACAGATTTCACCCAGGGTCAGAACATTGTTACCTCCAGTTAGGTATTGTCATGTGTTTAAGGGCTGATGAATGAGATTGACAACATGCAGCCTAGATATAACTTCAATTTTGTCTCTGAACTGAAGAAATCTGTTCATGCCTAGCTGACTCAGTATGAACAATGAAGTGTCTTTTGCTTGGCTGTGGCATTGTATCCCAGATTTCAACTTGACTGGTGTTCCACTAAAACTATGATATATGAATCCAATCGAATGCTCCTGCAGCAAAAATAAATAATCCTACAACCAGGGAACCAAAAGAGGACTGTAAATCTCCCCCTCACAAAAGACATAAGCTGTTTAGTTTCTTTACTACCTCCAAGATACCAGTCACCTCATCTTCAGACGATACAGAGATCAACATCTACCTCAATGTTCCTTGCATTCCTAATGAAAGCAACCCTTTAGATTATTGGAAGATCCAATTACTGATCTCCAGTATTTGCCCCATCCCTGCTACATAGTAACAGTTATTGGTTGCTACAAATTAACTAAACCTAAATTATTGCTGAATTAATCACTAGACACTGAATTGGAAAATAATCCACTTAAAAGTTAAAACTCAAATACCCTATATGAAAGGGTTGCTATTTGGGCACCAGAGTAACAAACTAAAATACTAACAAACAGTTGCTACAACCAGGGTTGCAACACGAAGATGAATTTATTGAATTTTGACAACCACAGAAATAAAAAATAAACTAAATAAACTTTCAAACAATTGGTGTATAAAATTTATAACTTCCCAAAACACAGTTAAAAAATATGTGCCTGACCAGGACTTGCTACAAACATTAGAGAATAATATAACATAAATATCAGGATTAATAATTATTTCAATAAATAAAGGAACCAGGAAAAAGAACCAAAGAAAAACCTAATTCCAAAATAACACTATTCCATATTTACACAAAATCAATAACAACATCAAGTAATAATCAACAATAATACCTTTCAGCTATCTCTCGGGAACAAACTTGTTGAAACTCAAAGTATTTATTCAGTCATTAGACCATGAGATTACGTCTCATGTGACCATAAATTTACACAATATTTCCTAACATGAAAAATATCTGTACATCACCATTAGAGGAAACTGGTGTCAGTCTCGTAATACATTCAAACTTATTCAAAATCACTGTGATCATCTAAGTGAGTTAGAACCTCAATGTAACTAATATTTCATAGCTAAGCTAAACCATAGAAGGAATAATAAATGAAAGGTAAACAAAACCATAAAGAAATTAAAATAGAATTCACTGCCTCACAGTATAGTTCACTGACCAATATTTTCAATGACTACTTTTAACACTTCAGTGTTAGCCTTACTTGCTGTATCACTGTCGTTATCAATCAGAACAAGCCTGACAGACCAAACACTCATATCATCCTTCTCTATCTGATTAATAGTCAGAGCCTTAAAAACATAAGATAACGGGTTGAACAGAGCTTAGTCATAAGTTAAATACACATTCCGTCATAGTTAGGTTAATTACAGCAGCACCTTTACAACTAAGTTCCCTGAATTTATAGAAGTTTCATGCACTTTACTCAGACATGCGAACTCACGGAATTTCCGTGAGACTCAAGAACATGATGTTGATCCCATGGTCTCACAGCTAAGCACGCTAAATTCACAGAATTTTTTTATTCCTACTACTCCCAGGTCAGACAACGAACTTTTCGAGTTTATTTTTTCTGCTACCAGGAAGATAGTGATGGGTACAGGAGGCCTTTAGAGCATTGATTACCTATAGCTAATGACATCATTGCCTGTGTGCAATGTGTATAAGCTAATAAGGTGAACAGGTGGAGTTGGTGCTTGATTTTTTTCGCGAATCGAAGATGAGGGGTGCTAAGGTTTTATTTCCAGGTAATTAGATTAGGTTACTTCCGTAACACAAAATAGGTGTAAAAATAGAACAAGTGGAAAGATGTGTTACTGGTATTTGTGATACTTACTCCTCCTATTATATTTGTTTTGTTATTAGGTGAAGAGTGAGCTGGATTTATGGTAGATAATTGACTAAGCTGTAGTTTTTGGTATTTTTTTGAAGAACACTGTGACACATTGTGACAGTCAGGCAAAATTCTTAAACAGTAATGTAGATCAACATGGTTCTCCATAGAATGAATAAAGATATGACCATTTATTGCTGCTATACCAACAGACCTATATAGTGTGAGGTGTAATGTGTGTGGAAAGACTGTGAGCATTGCCCGCCAAGGAGCTGCTGACATATGTAGCCATGCTAAATCACAATTGCATACCAAGTTGGCAAAAGCTTCTGTGGCATAACCAAAACTTGTGTTTCAGTCTTTAACTCCCAATGCTGACAAGATTACAAGGGCAGAGGTGAAAGTTGCTACAATACTGGTCCAAACCAATTCTCCATTTGTCATAGCTGATCAACTGAGCCCCTTCTTTAAGGAGATATTCCCAGATTCTCAGATGGCTGCATGATATGTATCAAAGAAAACGAAAAGTACATGCACTGTCCATGGGGCACTTAAGTAACATTTATTTGAAGAAATGAAAGCAAAGCCATATTCTTTAGCTGTTGATGGATCCAATAACATGTGGCTGCTGAAGATGTACCCACTAACCTTATGTATTTTCTCTTTTGATGGAGTGTCTACTCAGCTGCTTGGCATATGCAGGTCCAAGGGATCTACAGCTGAAGACATATCTAAGAAAATGGATGAGAACCTAGAGCAGCCTAGCATTTCATGAGACAACTGTGTCAGTGTTGGTGTGGACAATACTTCTGTAAATCTTGAAAAGAGAAATTCAGTCATGCTGGGGATGCATACACTAAAACAACAGACTTTGATGTTGAAGATTTCTTTCTAGACATCTACTACTGATTTGAAAAATCAACAAAGAAGAAGCTGTCTCTAGAAGAATTTTGCATGTTCTGTGATACAACATATGCAGGAAAGATCAAGCACATATCTACGCCCTGGCTGAGTTTACAAATTGCAATTTCCAGACTATTAGAGAAGTTTGTTAGCCTCAAAAGGCACTTCCTTGGCAGTGATGACAGCCAAGCAAAATTCAGATGTCTGCAGCAAAAGTTTGAGATTTCCTTGATAGACATACATCTATTTTTTTATCAGTCTGTACTAAAGCAATTTATCTGTGTGAACAAGTTTATGCAGTTGGAGAACCCACTGATCTCAGTTTTGTATGATGTATTGAACAAATTTCTGAAAAACTTGCCTGGTAGTTTCTAGATGTCAGGATAGTGAGAGAAGTAGAAACAGAGTTTATAAACCTTGATGAACACTGATGAACAGCTGGACAATGGCTTTGTTACAAAAAATGCACTTCAGAAACTAATGATGGATATGACACAAACAGGGTCAAGCGGTTCTCCATGATGTCAGATCCTTCTATGAAGAAGCACTTAATTATGCAAGAAACAACTTGCCACTAGATAACACCATGCTCAAGAATGCTATGTTTCTTAATTTTGCAAAGAGAGAATCAGTTAAACTGTCTCAACTTGAATGCTTCATTAACAGGTAAATATTTCTCCTTCCTTTTAGTAATGATTTAGCAAAAATGAAATTACTGAAGGATGAGCATTTCATACCAGCTGCTAGAGGAAAATGATGTAGTAGCAGATGTCTCGGAAAAGGCTGCAATATACATAGAGGAGACTGCAAAATCAAGTAAAACCAGCCTGTACTCTATGGATGTTGTTTGGGGACACATTTCTACCAGGAGCAATGCAGATGGCAGCCCTCAATTCTATATTTTCAGTCAGGTGGCACATCTGGTTCTTACAATACCATACTCAAATGCTGCTGAAGATCGTACTTTTTCAATGGTAAGGAAAAACAAAACACCTTTCAGGTCTAATCTAGATCCATAATAAACCCTGGAGAGCATAGTGACCACTAAGATGGTTTTACGAACCTCCAAAGGAGTGTCTCGTAGCAGCTAAGAAAGCAACCAGAGAATACAACCGAGATCACAGCAACAAACCAAGAGACTTTTCTCAAAGTAATGTATGACTGTGGTGTGAATATTACTGTATTTTGGGATCAGTATGTCTTCTGCACTGCTGGTGCAGTTAGTGATAGGGGGTTTCACCAGGGGTATATATATATATATATATTGTAAGTAACTATGCAGTCTTCTGATCTGATTTAAACAGGAGTGATGTATTTTCTGATGTTTCATTAACCTTCAAAGCACCTACTGTATCTTACACTGGCACTGGAGTCTGAGATGTCATAGAATACAATCGGTTATGATTCCAGGCTTAATATTCTGTTTTATAGCTAAACAACTTCAAAAAATTATTTCACTTTCAAGAATGCAGGTAAATAGCTTTATAGGGCATCAAATCTAAAAAAGAACTCAGTGGTAACTCCAAGCATGTGCCAGACTCCCCTAGGTAGGATATGTTTACACCAAACAGAAATCAGGTACATTTTTTAGAAATCTCACAGTTTTTCATACTCAAACTCTACTGAGAGAGTTGACCAACATGATTTTCCACTATGAGACTAACATTTTTTCAAACTTCCGAAAGCAGTTAATTAAAAACATAGTACAAGTGTATATTGAATTAGCAGAATAGTAACACAGATATAAAAGTGCAAAACTTTCAGCTTGTCTCCTATTCAGTAAACTAATATATAGTTTGATTTGTTTTGAATTTCGAGCAAAGCTACACGAGGGCTATCTGCTCTAGCCATCCCTAGACTAGAGGAAGGCAGCTAGTCATCACCATCCACTGCCGACTCTTGGGCTATTATTTGACCAATGAATAGTGGGATTGACCATCACTTATAATGTCCCCATGGCTAAAAGGGCGAGCACATTTGGTAGGTCAGTATATGAACATAGTCAAGATGGGAAAAAGTTGCAGGTACCAAATAACTACCTGATGAATTCTGTTTATATGTGTACTAAACTAAAAACTCAAAGTATCACAGAAAGATGAAAAAAAACGTTTAAAATTCTTTTCATCTGTCTACATTTCTAGAAGCATCAGTAGTGGTATATATAGATTTCAGTTCTGCATGACTGAACTGCAAAATAATGTTAAAAATGAATTTAAAATAAATCATATGTCAAATTTCGAGATCATTTGAAAATATTCCTCATTCACAATTTAATATTGAAGTATAACACTAAAACCATTATATCATATCAACAACCACAATATGTAATGAACATAACAAAATAAGAAAGAGGTTAGAAAAATTTATTTATAAAAATTTAACTCTTTTAAATAATCTAGAAAAATCCAAGATATAGATAATAGCATTAAATCTCGATTGCAAAACAAATCTTTATAATTTAACAAAAATAACTCAGGCTGAAAATGTATTATGACAAAAAAATAATTCACATAATATCTGAATATAAAAAATCTACTTCAGAAATGAAGAAAAGAAGATATTTATCTCTGCCTTCTATATGGTTCTAGATAACTCCAGTAAAATTTCAGAAAAATAAAATAAAAAGGAAAAAGTTTGTCCAACAGCAATAAATAAACACTTGCTTTAAATAAGCAGCACTAATTTATCAACATTGTGTTAGAGCTGACTACACATATATTGATTGTACGTGCACACAGCCATATGTGGGCACAAAAAAATAGCACAATGGCTTAACAGATATATGAAATTTACGATAGAATAAGCAAGTATGTATTATACCAACTCTCTCACCATTAGTGGGCACATGAAAATACCTTAGTAGTACAACTCTAATAATTCTATATACAAAGAAAAATTCAAAAACTGAATAACATTGTTTTCATTTCTGAAAACTATGGTACTGTGTGTCCTTCTAGTCATATTGGCCAAATTCAATGTGAAAATTAATACAACCCAGTAAATTTGCCTCAAAAATATTTCCTGTGTCTGAAAGCTAATTCCAGCCAGAATATGTTGGAGATCTGTGGTTGACCACAGCATAGTTGCTTCTTTCTGATACAACTTTAATTTTCTCTAATTCAACAAAGATGGCCAGAATGCTTTAATCATTTGTTTTCACCATCATGTTCTGAGATAATTTTGGCCTCATCTGTCATCTCTTTTTCACTATCTCCCTTTTTTTTTAGGTTCAACCTAGAAACAGGCAGATCCTGTTCATTGTGCATACATACATCAAATAACGACTGTAGTTCACAGTTGAGCATGTTTAGTTGTTAGGTGACAAGCATAGAAAATTTTTAAATAAAAAATTATAAAGTAGAAATGGGAGCACCTAAAAGTGGGGGAAACAAGGTAGGAATATGCAAGATAACATTACAACACTTGGTGATTTTTGACACAGTGCAACCTCAAAGTGGGTATGGCCATCATTCTGCCCATTCCTACTCCATATGTTTTGGTAACTTAGTAATTGTTCAAACTAAATGAAAGATGTATATAGCTAAATTTCTCTGTTTTAAACTTTGTTTCAGCAACCAAGTTGTCAGGTTTTTATAGGACTGTGATTCTTTACAGTAGGTGTCTGTAACTTGTTGGTGATAAATTTCAACAATAAACAAACAACACACAGTCCACTTGTTTTCAAATAATATATTAAAACAAATCAGACAGATATACAAATGTTCATTACACAGTTAATTACCACAGTTGAATCCAGAGCTTTAAATAATTCTCTTTTTCATCAAATGTTCACACAGGATGGTTCAGTTACTTTAGAACCCAACTGACAAGACAAATTATTCTTCTCTACTCTGTTATTACAATACAATCTGCAATCATAATCATAGAATATGGCAACTAGTGTATTGTTAGCTTGTTAGTAGTGTTGCAAAATGGTTATTGTTATTACCAAGGTTATAAGTAAAACTAAGAAAAAATACTTTTAGCCAAGGTGGTGTAATTTAATTATGTGCATTTAGATTTGCATACGATTAAAACAGGAGAGAGCTATGCCCTTCCAACATCATTCAGTCAGATTGACAAATTTGTGGTTTTGTGAAATTTTTATCACTCCACTGAATTTCTCAAGTGCTTTAGTGGCTTGTTACTCTGCAGTTGGTTTGTTTGCTACTCAACAGTTTGTGCAAATTGCTTATAAAGTTTTGTTTACATGCTGCCTGCAATGTGTTTGAGCTTTTACCTTGTACTGCATATCTGGCACATTCCTACTATAAGTACTATCATACTTATAATGAGATGTAGATTAGTCCAGCCAAAGGGAAGGGGCTGGTGTACAATTAGAGGATACCACAGTCATATTCAATTTCTGTCTTATTATACTATTTATTTTGCCATTTAGCAACTCTTTCTAGTTGGTAGTGCACAATACTGGAAATGTCTATCATGGTTGTTTGCAATATCTCCACTTATTCAACGTGGACACTGAGGTTCACCTGTTCACAGTGGTGAGCCACACATAATGTCAACACACTGTATTATTTCTCTGTAATACTTAATACATTTAGTCAACATCCAGTAGACTAAGTGCTATAATCAGATAGGTCAAGGTTAACAAATTTATGAAACATACTCCTCACAGTTTATGCTATTCTTTCTGAAAAATCATCACACTGGGGATGATTGACAGAAGTGGGAGCCTTCACCCTTTTCATTAGATGTTTTATGTATGCATTTTATTTTTACTAATATTTTTTAATTCACTTTTTTTTCTGTATTTGATGATAAAAATAAATAAGAAATTTATAAAAAAGTTTTGAATAATGTGAAATAGTTTTGGGATTACTACTACATTCAAATAATCAGTTATTCTCACATGAAACTTGGATAATTGGAAAAATTAAAAATAATAATAATTGGAAACACTAATTTCAATGAACTGATTATTTTTGTGAGTCATGATACTAACTGATTAAGCTGAATAACCATGAGTCAAAATAATAATGAAAAGTCATAGTGGCAACATTTCGGTAATTTGGATGGTTGAAATAATTGTAAAGGGTAATAATAAATTTTGCTTAGTTGATTATTCTTGTGAGTTATGTCATGACACTACTCAATTAAGCTCAACAACCTTGAATTAATGGAATATAATAATGAAAGATCATAATGGCAATATTTTTTTCTTTGGATAATTGGAAAAATCAAAATCAGGAATAATTGATTATTTCCAGGACATTAATCATAATTTCAATTAATCACATATTTGACATTACACTAAGAAATGTAATTGATGCTCATAGGTAGTCAGATTGATTAATCAAACTAATTGTCTAGCTCTAATTACTAGTTGATTTTTCTTATTTTCTCAGTATTTTTGTGCAAAGCACTAGAATTTCTAAAAATCTTGAGTGGAAACATTGCCACAACTCTGCCTAGAAATACTTCTGTGAAGTTGACAGCAACAGCCAATCATACATATTAATTTTATGCCAATAATGTGACCTGTGACATTATTTTAATAACTTTGAGACTGGACCTAGTGGATAGTATTGACAGTAGTGATATCTGGAGCACATCTCAAATTTGAAGATGAAAGTGCATGTCTAATAAGGTAGCAGATAGTAAATCAGCAGACAATGCAGATGAGAACTGGAATTGACAAATATTTTATGTTGTTATTGATACAATTCGTAACTCCCTAAAGGCTGAATGCAGTAAGAACTTTAATGGCAAAATATCAAAATCTATAAAACAATGTCAGAAAACTATATCCTTTTCAACCTACCCAGTGCAAGTATTGATGTATAATACCTATAAATCTAAAAAGGCAATATAACTTGGATTATACAATGTGTTACCTCTCTCAAGAATGACATACATATTTGTGAGGTTTAGAAATAAATGTGATTCAGTAAACCAACTGATAAACACACAAACTTGTAAAGTTACATTTCAAGCCTTTTTTTTATCACAAGTATTGTTTGCATTTTCCTTTCTAAAAAATAAAACACTGAGTTGCAGGGGGGAGCCCCTGAACCCCCTACAAAAAGCTGGGTACATCCTTGTTTAGTGCCTAGTCTTGCCTTGATTTAATTATATTCAGGCAATAAGTGTAATAATAAATATTTTTGATATTATACATCTCATAAATGTATATATACTAGCTGATTAACCCCTTCAATTCAGATCTGAATATTGACCCCATTTCACTCCCCTGGGAGCTCTAAGGGTATCATAATTGTTTGGTGGTGGAGATTACTAAATATGAGAAATAGGGGTTCCCTGGGGTGACAGGGGCTAGTTCCAAATATCACTCCCTAGAAGGCCCTATAGCTACATCCCATGATTGATTGAGACTAGTCAAAAACTATAAGCGTATAAGGGGACACAGAGAGAAACTGTGCCCCCCAACACCAAATGTCAACCCCTCTATGACACTCCCTGTGAGACCTTAGTTAGTCAAACACTATAGGTATGAAAGGAATAGACACAGTTGTAGTACCCCCTGAAAAGTATGAAGGGGGGATGAGGGTCAGACTAAACATTCACCCCATATGAAATTCCTCTGAGGGCCTTAAGGTTGGATGCAGTCAAAAATTATATATGTGAAAGGTGGACATGCAGACAAACAGTGATCTCCCTCAACAGAGTGACATGGTGAATCATACTGAATGGGGTCATAGATAAATATTTTACTTTCCTTGTCTTAAAGATGACATTTTTGTGGGGTGATGTTAAATTGTGTTTGCTCCCCCCATGAAGTAATTGTCATTACTGAATAAAATAAGTAAGGCCAGCCCTTCGTACCCTATACTAATCTTTGTTTGATAACTGATTGATTTCTGGGTTGCATTTCTTCAACTGATAACATTTTCTTAAAAACATTTGTTATTCCATAAATTATGTATATTTTGCAGTTTACACAATTACATAAACCAGTGTAATACAAACATAATAATTTTTTTGAAAATCACACAAAAATGTATCAAAAACTGATTTATTGCTAGCAGAAATCCATTTTCACTATATGCAAAAATAATCCACAACATTATTTACACCTGAATATAATATTTTCCTACAACAAAAATAAATCACACCCAATATCCCATCAAACAGAATATCCTAAGCAATTTGATTTTTGTTTATAATATGTACAGAATTAATTACTGTACAAAAACAGAGTAAAAGATACATTGAACCTGCTAGTTATGGCTGTGCGGCTACTTTGGCCAGTCAGATTTTAGAGAGAGGCACATTTATGTCTTACTCATGAATGGCCAATAAAGGATGTGGATGTTTATCAATTTATAACAAAGTTCTTTTTTTATGATTAAGATGATAAGACAAGTAGCAAGAAGCTGTACCAATGTAATACAGGTAATCAAAGAATTATTCATTTTTAAACATATATAGCCTGAAGACTCACATTTATGATAATTAGTTTACATCACGTATACTATGGTTATAAATTTTTTTGAAAAAAATCATAATAATTAGGAAAGTATTATATTCCTGTTAATGAAAGCTGATCAATTAATAATTTCTACTTATAACTGTCGGTTACTGATAAACATAAGAAATAGACCATTTTACTAGTTATGTTTATTAGCTTGCTAAACTCAAACTTTGACGTACCACAAACCACTTAGAAAATTGTTCTCTATAAAGTGGTTATTCAACAACATCGTACATTTCGAACCCTACATTTTTACTATCAGTAAAGAGTAAATTTTTTTTACTGTAGATTACAGCTGAGCCTAATTTGAAATATCAGAGAAATAAACACACTAATCTCAAAAGTTGTAATTTAATGATTCTTATATTTGAGAACTAAATGGCTCTCATGCAGATAAGCTCTGTGATGTAAAGAAGCTTGTATCTAACATTTTATACATATACAAGCACAATTACACGATTTTTTTTTCCTTTGCTATCACTATATGGTTGTAAGCTATTGGGTAAATTTGTATTTATCATAGTGGTGTATATAACTTTTTTTTTTTTCTGGTCAATAGCTTAGGCTTCTAGGTTAAATATTATAGAACAAATGTTGTGTTTCTGGCTGGGAAAAAGACTATAGTGGCTGGAAAGACCTTTCACATTATACAGGCTAGGGACCACTGAAAGCTGGTACAGACAAAGGTTTCAGTCCAAGGTGTGAAGTCATCACAGCTGAATTAAAAGGAGTGAAGAACTGACTAATATGTGGATTAAATGATAATGAAAAGTAGTCATTTTTCTCAATGGGTAGTGACATAAGTAATTGCCTATAATGGTTTGCAGCTATCAAAGGAGAAGTCATTTCAACCATAGAAGGTAACAAGATGTCTGTAGAATTGTTCCTACAATCACGTAGTCTTGTAGTCTCTGCTCTAATCTCAATAGATGAAGGTGGACTGTGTAACCTTAATCCAGTTTCTGTACTGATGTTGAGGGATGTCAATGAATTCTGTAGCCCTGACACAAAACTTCCACTTTTTATTTTGTTTAATCTACTGTCAGGAGATGAGAGTGAGCCCTGTACACTTAGTTTGAAATTCATAGGGATGACAGGACATGGTGTTTTCATCATTCCTGATTGGTAGTCTTCAGGCTCAAATCCACTGTTGGAAAGAACTTCGAAATTTTCCAACTTTGTTTTTTTTTCCAATGGCACTACAGATGAAATGAAAAAAATATTAGATAGTCCACATCATATTTAAATTATTTATTTCTACTAATACAACTAAATGTTGTGAGCGCAATAGTATAAAAAAACTAAATAATGGGAACATTTTGAGGTGGTTCTGTGTGCAGGCATACGTTATGTTTGCTATCTCCTTATATTAATATGGAAATGTTTTTTTCATTTATTTTTGTGTTGGCAGTTTTCATTTATAATGTTGGTATAGAATGTAATAAGTTCCTATTGATTTAGCTACCTGTTGTTCTGTGTCATCGAAAGTGTTACCTTTGTCTTCCTATGATAAAGGTTTCTGCATAGTTGTATATACTATTGTGAAAGTAAACAAATATTTTCCACTGGTAGATTAGATGATGTCTCAAGACTATGGCTTTCCTTATGTTTCAGTGGGAATGAAAATAACAAGTCATGTGGGAAACAGAAGTTCCATGGGAGAATATGGTATTGTTTTTTGTGTATATAAGGTTATATTTTCTCAGTCTGGAACAGATTCTTCCTACAGATTTTTAAGAGATTCTACAACTTCTCCAAAGAGTGCTCACTTCAGTAAAGGTGCTATCCTATGTCCAAAATAAACAGACAGGGTTATCCAGTCCTCCTATTGTGTTCATACTGCAGCCTTTGCCATGATGTTCCCCCACCCAGACATTGTTTTGGATGGAAGAAACAAAGCATATGCTTTGGATGTGGACTGTTAGCTCACTATAAAGTAAACTGCCTGTACCTTGCCATGTAGAAAGGTAGGTAAGACTATTGGTTTTCACTGACGGCACAGTAAGTGCACGAGAACCAACAGCAAGTGGTAAATGCTGTCCAGAAAACTAATAGGGTCTGGCCACTGACTTGATGAAGTTCACCAAAAAGTTTTTGATCACCAACCTCTCTTAGAGCTGGAATTTGGTATGTGCATGTAAGAGAAGAAGGGTAAGAATATAATTTCTTGTTGATATAAAATTTGTCATGAAACTCATGGATCTCACAGTATATTAGACAGTCCAAGCATATTCAATACTCTGGTCAATTGACATTGAATGTCTAGGGTCAGAAGATTCAATCAACAGACAGGGTAACCCCGTTATCGCAAAACAGTCTGTTGGCATTTCTTTGTTGTGGGCCCAGATGATGCAGTATTCCCAACATGTGTTCATCCCTTCTAGATTCTTTAAGTTCACCAGTTACTTCAGCTAATAATAATAAATAATTAACATTTTGGGTATTGCTAGCTGTGAGGATGCTGCTGCTTTATATAAAAATTTAGATTGTTTGTTGAGTTGGGCAAATAAATGGAAGCTAACTTTAATTACAAGATAATAAAAGATGGTCATAATAAGTTGAATTATAAGTATAATTTTGATAGTAATAACCTTAACAGTGTTAAGGAAGAAAAAAGATCTTGGTGTTCCAATTGATTATTCTCTTAAGCCATCCAAACAGTGTGCTGTTACTAGTTGTATAGCATATAGGATTTTAGGTTGTTTCTGCAGAAATATTGAATATAAATCTAAAGAGGTTATAATTTCTTTACATAGGTCACTGGTTAGACTATATTTGGGGTATTGTGTTCAACCTTTGACTCCTTACCTTAGGAAGGACATTGAATTGTTGGAGAGGATTCAGAAGAGGCTACAAGGATGATACCTGAGATTGAAACATTGTCATACAATGAAAGCTTACAGTCTCTCTAATTGTTTTTCTCTTGAAAAAAAGAGTTAGAGGGCATATAATTTAGGTTTTTAAGATAGTTAAGAAAATTGGTGCCTCGTCATTTTTTCATAGATTATGATGAAAATATAAATTTTTGGCAAGGTAGGAATCATCTTCACCCAAGACAATTATATTTTTTCCAAGATAGTGGTTTGCCTTTGGAATGAGTTGCCTTTATTTGTGGTGGATGTAGTAAATGTTATAATTTTCTTATACTGTAAATGTATTTCTGATAGGTACTTACCTCTTCTCACAAGATTAGCTAATCTCGTTCAATATTACCCTCTATATACGAACATTTTCTTATGCATGCCACAAGCATTATGCTCCCCCCCCCCCTTTGTAGGAATTAGTACATTCCAACATGTCTCTCATGCAAATCATCATGCTTCATTTATTAACCAATAATAGTATAGTATGCTCACATGAGTATGTGACTCCCTCCACACTCCTCTATCAAACCTTCACTTTGAAGTTTGGCAGAAGGTGTGAGCACCTGAGAAGTGGGCAAGAAAGATGGGAAGTATGAACAGTGGTAAGTACCTATCAGAAATACATTTTCAGTATAGGAAAATTATAACTTCCGATACTGTACTTACTTCATCTTACAAGATTAGCTAGAATCCCACATTGAGAAAGAGGAGGGACCTGTGTTAGGGAATAAAAGAATCACCCCCAAAAGCATCTGAAGGATATCCCTGACCATGAGAGAGAGAGAGATCCAGAGACAAGAGGAGGGGAACCGCACCACTTTTGAGCCAGGTATACTCTTTGCCCTTGTGTATAATTCGAAAAAACATGGGCAGAAGGTGTAGAGTGGCTAGGGTGCATTGGACTGTACTTGGGAAGTCAACTACATCCAAAACCTCCTCTTTGGGGTACCGACATCTATGCAATGGTAGGATGATGTTCATACCATATTCACCTACAACTCAAGAATTGGAAATTAAGATCTGCTCCAATTCCTGGGTAATACACAAGGATCAACACCCTACAGCAATCAAGGGCTGGTCATCCGGCATCGAGAGAATGGATCAACTTGTGCGAGGACTTATCTTGATTGGTTCACTCAAATCCAACACCTCAACGCTGGGAACCAATGTCCACACAAAGGTAGGAGGAGGGCTCCCAATCAAAAGGGGTGAAATGCATGTGCGACGGATCAACTCCATGTGGTGTGGAATGTGTAAAAGGAGGCCACATCAACCAGTTCAATAATGAATCCACTCCATAGTAGTGTAAATAGTATAAGGAAGCCAAGTCAGCTTGTAAACTGATGGATCAACTCCAGTGGTTATGGATATTGTTGAATATATAAACAGTATAAGGAGGCCACATCATCCAGGAAGGTGATAGATCAACTCCTGAGGAGGCTACATCGCATCATATCACAAATGCCCTACTCTTGACTGAATGGTTATACCCAACTCGTTAGTGGAACACATTCAGGAGTGTGCCTGTATGGTCAACCACCCCAGCGGCTTGGAACTAGAAAGGAACAAGGACTCCTATACTCCCCTCGAAGAAGAGGTGAGAATGCATTGGAGAGTCTGGATGAATGTCTTCACCAGATACAGAGCAATGGGTGACAATGATACCCTATTTTGAAAAGCAAACCATACTGACCGAGTTATTCACTCAAGGCATGACAGCTATCCCCTTCTGCTTTACCCATGCGAGGTAGATAACCTTCCAGTGATCTTGTGGAACACTCCATCTCTACGGTGACCATGCGGAGCCATGGAAAAGAGAGCATGAGTCAATATAGCTTACAGTGCAGATTTTAAGTGAAATAACACCTGGTCAGGCACCACAAAACAGAATCTGAGTGAAAAAGAGGAAATAAAAAAAGGCCCTGAAAAGGTAGAAAATGAATAAAACTTACCAATTAATGTTGCACCATAGTCTGGAGCACAGCCACAGGTGAAAGATGAAACCATGATGCAGAGGAAAGTGCAATGTGATGAAGATAATGGGAACTGGGTATGGTCCACATGCCAGTTGGAGAATCTCCTCCAAGGGACAAAGAAGATGGGAAGCAAGATGACGAATATGATGGGGAGACACATCGAACATGGTATGGGAGGAAGAAGGTAAAGAGGAGTAGGCCAAATGGATCCAATTCATAAGGGTAGAAGGGGAAAGATGACGAAGGGAGGAGGATTGCCAGGAAATGAAGACAGTTGCACATACCCCAGAAGGTAGCTGTACATACAATATAACACCGTAGGGCCCTGATGGGATACAGCAGTCTATCAGGGTCTGGATAAGGGTAAAGATGGAAGATAGAAGGTAGGGAAATAAGAGAAAAATAGGGACAACCTTCTTGAGTTGCTGCGGTCTTGGGGAGAAAGGAACGATCAGGATAAAGGAGAAGACAGGTAGGATGATAATGGGTCAATGGCAAATAAATCAGATTGGTGATGTTTGCAGGCCAAAAGGAAAAGGAGATAGGTCTTAACTCTTTTAGTGTGGGCTCAGTCCCTGGGACCTACCTCATAACCATTTTGTGCTTGTTATAGTTTTCATGCTATAACTTTTAAATTAGTAAGCATATGTTAACGAAATTTAGCAGATTATCAGTAAACATTACAATGCTTTCATACACAAAATGAGCTAGAAAATAGCCAGTCGTCCATGTAATGATGAAACCACAACCCCAAAGTATGAATATGACAAGCAAAGGCCTGAACGCTGGGACAAAACATGTATCAAGCCAAGGCAAGTTCAAAGGGGAGAGCACAAAATTTGTAAGCCACCCTGAGATGAACAAGCTAAAGATAAAGACAGGATTGAAGGGCTATTGGGATGTGGAGATAGGATAGGCATTGGAAACATCCATTTTTGTCATCCACAATCACGAGGAAAATGCCCATCTGCCCATCTCAGGGTGAGAAAGGACTCCATAGTGAATTTGGCGAGTGTGATGAAGAGGTTGAGGCATGACAAATCAATGACCAGTTGTCAATCCCCAAATTTCTTGGGGACCACGAAAAGAGAGGAATAAACCCCCTCCAAGTGGTTCAATAGCCCACTGCAAAAGCAAATCCTGAACCACCTCTGACAAATGCTGGCGAGTCATGGGATCTTGAGGAGGAAAGGAAATGGGGTGAGGAAAAAAGATGAGAACAAGTACCTCTGAAAGAACCTATGTCACACATTGATCTTCGACAAAGGGGAGCCAGCCAGGAAGAAAATCCAACAAATGAGCTCCCACAGGCCCTGAACCCACTGGGTAGTCACCAGTACTGTTGATGACAGACAATACATTGGCAATGTCCTCGACAAAAATAAGTATCCAGATTTGAAGAAATGGGTAAAGAATGGGAGGACAAAGGACAGGAAACAGGAACATGTGGCATGGAAGACTGATCGAGACAAATGGGCCACGAAAGTTGAAGGGGTGGACAGTTGTCAGGGAGATGTTACCCACAGCTCGATATTGTCAGGGTCGGTGTCAAAGAAAAGGAGCAATATGTAAATCCCTCAGATAAGTGGAGGGTAAATTAACATGAACCAGAATGCAGTTCCTACTTATAAGGTCCCAACAATAAAGAAACAATGTATGTATTGACAGAGCTGAGGAAGAAATACAGGCCAAAGTGGAATAGAGAAGGTGAAGGGTATCAGCAGAAAATTCCTCGAGATTTCTGTGCCGAGAATATTAGGCATGTGTGAGACTAGCATTAGATTCTGGAGCCATCCCCAAAGAGGTAATAAGGATCCAAAAAAGAATTTTCTGCCCAATGGTAAGCAAGGGCATGCTGATCAAAGGGTCTTGGAGACATGGCATACTGATCCCTTCACCTAACTGGGAGAGTGATGCACATGGACTCAAATATCAGGAGGAGGAGGAAATATCAAAAATGGTTGAGAAGAATGCACATGCAACAGAGAAAGACGAGAGGAATAAGAAATAGGGGAAAAGACAAAACATCACAAACCTGAGATACAGAATCTGTAATAGCCAAGGAAGACCTAATTAAATTGTCAGACTGGAACTGGGAAAGAACGGCAAACTTGAGAGGAGGTAAAAGATAATAAAAATCGTCATCTTGCTGAATAATGTCAGCAGACTCTGAAGGAGCTCAGGCAATGTCAGAGAACAAACAGTGACCCAAGTAGTGTTCAATCTCGCAACAGACAAAATCAGAAAGATCCACAGTCGGGACACCCACACCTGAGGCTTGAAATAGAATATTTGTCATCGGTGTGACCCTGAAGTGGTAATGTTGACTTCTGACTTCATAAAATTGTCTAGTGCAGAAAAGCAATGATAAGAAAATGGGAGAACTGTGGTAATGTATAAACAAAAAAAACAAGAACCACTTCAAACGAAAATCAAAAACGTTTACACAGGAAGCACAAAGCACAAAAGAAAACATCTTTACTTGAAAGCTGCCAAACTTAGAAGTGAAGGTTCGGTAGAGGAGTGTAGAGGGAGTCACATGCATCATGTGAGCATACTATACTACTATTGCTTAACAGATGATGCATGTGATTTGCGTGAGAGACATGATGGAATGTACTAATTCCAACAAAGGGGGGGATGCAAGGCTTGTGGCATGCATAAAGCACTGAGGTAAGTACCGAATCAGTTTTAAAGGAGTTTAAAGAAAACTTGATAAATACTTAAATAATAAGAGCTGGGTTTGAGTTTTATGTATACATATTCTTATTATAATGGATAGACAGCCAATATGGACCAATAGGTTCTTTGTTGTCTTTAAATTTTATTACATTAAAATTTTATGTTTTGAGAAGGAAAGAGCTGAAAGTACTTGGTTCTTAGAGGTTGGTGCCTGTACAGTGGCTAGCCTTGGTCAGCTACTTTGTGTAAGAAACACTGTCTGCAGTCTCAACCCTATTCTTTTCTACTAAACCAAGGCACTATTCATGTAAAAACTATATTGTATTAGCTGTTGTTCTGGCAGTGATGACATTGGCAGCATAGATGTGTGCTGGTGAAATGGAAACCCATTGATGTCTGGGGGACCGAGATATCCATAGATGCAAAAGATCCATGTTTTGCACATGATGTACATGTGAGTACAAGTAAGCCTAAAGAAATATCAGTTGACCAAATTAAAAGTTTTAACACTGCCTCTAGTACAAATTTTAGAACAGAACATTGTTGTAACTAGACAGTTATAGCATTTACAACCATTTGATTTTTGCTATTTATGGTCAAGTTCTTAACCTTTATGGTGTCTCATTCTCTGTGCTTGAACCTTCAGTTTTTCATTAGCTGCCATGACAACCTGGACTTCGTGGCCAACCCAAAGACTCCTACAGCCATTCTGATTTTCAATATGGTAGAGCTCATGGGTAAGATGTATAGTTGGGTTTGTTTTGAGGTTTCCCGGGGCTGGGCAGCTTCCACTGGCCATTGATCTTTCACCTAAGTCAAAGCTACTGTGAGCCATACCAGCAACAGCTAAAGTACCACTAACCTCCACTACCCAGCTGAGCCAAGCATACAGGCAATTCAGCAGCAGATATGAAACAGGAGTCAGCTAAGCCAAAACATTGGTACTTAACTCATGACAAGCCTTATCAGATAATTCTCAGTAACAGAGCATTGTCAGCACCAGATATACATGCACCTCCAGCAGGAATACTACCTTCCCAATACTGAATTCTTCCTGAGAATTGACTAAGCATCAGGAGGATTACAGTGAGCTACCACTAAAGGATTAATCAGCACCTGAGACCATGTTTGCAGTTTTGTCCAGGCCAGCAGCCAAGACCTTACCAACCATTACCACTACATCATCACCCATGGCATCCCAGGAGCAACATCAGTAATAGCCAAGATCCTACCAACAACCATGAGTTCCAAAGATCCAAGTTATGATTCAGCATTGCCATGAAATGGACCAAAGTCTAGGCCCTCTGCAACAGAGAGGTTGGTCAGCTTTAACCACAATCAATACCATTGTTCCATATGGAGAAAGAAGTCCACCAGCTTCCCCAGTATTACTTGGTATAAAACAAGCATGTAATAATAAGTCCCCCTCCTCAAAGCCAGATGATATGATAAGTGCTACCCACAACTACTGGTCAGTTTTGCTAACTTTAAGTCCCAGCTAGGCACTTGAAAGGGACAAATAATGCTGTATCTAATATTTATAATTTAGTATAAGAAACTTATGCTATACTCAATACCACCTGTAAAGTCATTTGCTAGTCAGCTGAAATTCTTCCCAAGTCATATTTACTTTGCCCCACTTTTATCATTTTAGCATCAGTATTAATTTTTTTTTGTATAATGAATAATGCAATACATCTCTAATGCACAATTTTAACACAGATATAAACCTTTTGAGAAGCCAGTGTTATGCTATGAATGTTAGGAAAAATACTTTCTACATTTAGGAGTCAAATTTAAACCTGCACTTGTGCAATATTACTTTTTTTTTGTTTGGACACAGCATTCTTGGTACTCTTAAACATTCTAATAAAAAAAATCTTACCTCCACTTCTCTCTTCTTCAAATTTTGAATCCAATTGTGTTTTTGCACACCTATGAAAGAAAATAAGGATATTGTTAAGTCTCTGGTCGTTAGTTAATTTTCCGTAAAAATTCTTTCAGAAGAAACTTTACCGATACAAGTCCTTTCTTAAATAAAACTGGTTTATTCTTTCTCAATACAACTTTGCAGTACACTTAATTTCCACAACGAACGTCTCATGTGCTCGACTCAACTGTCAATTACCCATTGTTGCCGTCACTTCTTGGCGGCTTATATATACAAGACTACCGCATATCTAGTAGCCTCTCGAGACTTCAGGAAGAGATGTGAACGTTCGAGAATATGACGTGTTACTAGCGTCACGTGAACCAGGCTGTCGGAACAATATTAATATATGGTTTAAAAAAACATAAAACTACGAAATAATACCAGAAAAAAATACATAGAATTACTCTTTGTGATGCAATATGTTTGACTTCACTAATAGTAAACAGTATATAAATGCATTTTGTACTTTGAGGATTTAAGTAAAAATATTTATGGTACACTGATTACTTAGCAGTGTTGAAGTCGCTAGAGGAGTCAAATTTCTAACACACTAATGATAAGTAATCTGGTTATTAATGAAATCCAATCTGAAGTAGAAGTAATAATATAAATACTAATCAAAATAATGTAATGTACTAATTTAAAATAATTTGAGTACTAGTGAAGAGAAGACTACGGAAAGAGAACAACTGGAAAGGTGGAAAGAACATTTTAATGAAGTCCTGAACCAATGTGAACCTGATATTTTGTTAGACTTATCTAATGAAAATGTCAGAGCAATTTTGAACGTAAACCTAAATGACATATCTCTAGAAGAGTGTTGCAAAATCTGAAAAACAATAAAGCAGCAGGGTCAGATGAGTTGCAACCTGAATTACTGAAGAACAGAGGTCAAGCGTTGGAACTGGAGTTATTAAATATTTTTAACAAGATTTGGAGACAGGAAACTATTCCATCAGAATGGGGTCAGGGTGTGATTGTCACTATTCCGAAAAAAGGAGACCTAAGTGATTGTAACAACTGGAGAGGAATTTCTTTACTATCAATACCTGGTAAAGCTTTTTGTTATATATTATTAGAAAGGTTGAAAGATGAAGTGGACGCCTTATTAAGGGAAAAACAGGCTGGATTCAGAAGCGGAACAGATATTTACCTTACAAAACATCATAGAACAAACTTTAGAATTTAAAGGTCAAATGAACTTAAACTTTAT
>NW_013668028.1:111015-120744 GCF_000517525.1 Limulus polyphemus | reverse complement strand
AGACCGCTCATGACAGAGGCAGATGGCGAGGTCTCGCTGACCAATGTTCCCAACAGAACGGGAGGAACTGAGACTAAGAGACTAGTGAAGAGCAATTTGAAGTAATAAATGATAATAATAGGAAACATATTCTAAGGAAAAAATGCAAAATAGTGTGAAGTACTAGTCAAGAGCAATTTGTAGTAATAACAATGATAATTACAATGTTTTAGGACAACATGAGACTTATTGATCCATCTCAGCTATTCTATCCTCTAAACACATCAAAGTAATTAAATGTACTAAGGTAGAATAGTGTGAAGTACTAGTGAAGAATAATCTCAATTTTACATAGGGGTCAGATTCTTTACAGTAGGTGTCTGTGACTTGTTGGCAATAAATATCAACAATAAACAGACAGCAAACAATCCACTTATCCTAAAATGATATGTTGAAAACAAGTCAAACACAAGTACAAAAATTCATTACACCATTGGTTATCACAGTTGTATCCAGAGCTTTAAATAATTGTCTCCTTTTTTGTCAAAGTCCACACAAGCAGGTTCAATTACTTTAGAACACCCTTTAACAAGACAAATTCTTCTTCATTATCTCTGTTGTTACAATAACACTGTGAAACTCACTTCAGATATTGCCCATTATGGATGAAGTAACAATTATGCAATCTAACTTCACTTTCACTAACTTACTTTAACTTCTTCTTGCATTCTGTATCTGCACGTATTTATAACACGCAACAGAAATATCTAGCCCTCTAATGACAACGATATTCACATAAGGAAAAAAACTTAGAAGCTTTGAGTAAAATGACATCAACAGTATTACAAAAGCCTAGTAGAACAATTAAACTGCATACACAATGTACCACTCATACAGAATTATGTGACAAAATAACTAAATTCTAACACTCTTGTTGTGGAAACAAAAGAATAATTAAATATTACATCACTAAATAATAACTTTTAAACTAAATAGTCTTCTACATCCAACACTGAAATAATAATAATATTGTAAGGTTCATATTTTTAATGTTGTGATTTGTTTGTTAGCTAGAGAGAGCTGCGTGTCATAATGATTACATTATGATGAAATAGGCCAGAAAATTCTAGGGTATTTGATGTACAAGTTTTCTAGTAGATTTAAGGGTAGCTTATAAATATGAGGTAGTTTTGAAGACTGTAGATGTGTTGCAAGATAGTACAGTCAATGCTAGCTGGTAGAATGAATTAGTCCATGTGTTGTTTCAGGCATAAAATGGTATAAGTATAATGGAATAATGTAATCAATTTCATTGGTAAATATGGCCTACAACGTTATCATAGTTTAAACCTGTAATAATGTTAAGAAAGAAATAAACTAATTTTTTTATTGTTTTACATGTACTGAACTTTGAATTATTTTTACCAGATAATTTAAATGAACAAACCAACAAAAGAACAATGTTAAAAGACATGTCAGAAGTGGGATTATTTTGATGAAAATAAAATAGTACTTTGACTAAACCTTAACTTTAGTTCAAGATGACCACAGAGGCACAGAGTAAGACAGGAAACCTGCTACACAAGATAAAACAATGGAATAAAGAACACAACAAGAGACTGAGCATTTAAAGAAGAACAAAGAAAAGAGGATAAAAAATTGAAAGAAGACTAGGAAGCATATGAGAGAAAATTAAAAGTAAATGAAAAAGTTATTAACAGAAAAATAAATAAAATCAAGAGAGAGGAGTTAACGGAAAGAGACATACTATATATGGATGAATGAAAATCAAGAATAAATATTATTGGAAAGAAGACTGATGAAAATATTGGGGATGTACAGAAAGACTAAAAACAAAACTGAAAAAGTACAGAGAACCTGTAATGACAAAAGTGAAGTTCAAAAAGAGATGAATGAAGTAGAAAAAGACATCAATGAGGTAGAAAAGAACACCAGTGAAAGAACAAATCGTGTTTAAAACAAATTATTAAATGCAAAGATTAAACCAGCCACTCTTTCTATACTGTTGCAAGAGTTACAACCTAAAACACCATCTACTACAAAACATAGAATAGAGCATATTTGGTTTACAGCTATTACCACTACTCTCTGCCATTTGTTACTGGTTGGTTGGTTGGCATGTATTGGCTATCTGTGCCATCTGTCACTGAACGATTACTCAAGCCATAGCATTACCAAATCCAGTTCCATAATTTTGGTGGCCAGTTCAACATCATTCAATAAAGTAGCCAATGGACTGATAGGAAGATACCATGGGAGTCACACCAGACCCATTTCGAAATCATTTCCAGAGTGAATGGGTGGAATGATGAACAATAAGATATCCATCTATTGCTCATTGAAAAGACCAGCTTTAAAAACAGTAAACAACATTTTAGCTGAAAGCCATAACAACTACCAAACATTGTAGGTTGCCTTTTCCAACAGATTCAGAGCGTCACATCAGAAAGAAGTATCCAAAGCAAAATTCTGGAACAAGGTTATGGAGGAAAGGAGAGATCTTAGCTGAATATTTAGACTACCTTAATAAAAACTCCTTGTGAAATGTTGTATTTGTTAGCAAGTGACCAATTTCTAGATGCAATAACAGATGAGTAATGAGAATCAGGGTGATGCAAGGTAGGTTTGCAACCTTAAAGGAAGCTCTTTAGTTGGTATTGGAACTAGAATTCATTAAAGTTGCAGATAAACTACTAAATGAACCATTTAGAAGCTACAGAAATGTCAAATACTGTAATATCAACAGCCCTTAAGAACAGTCTAGAAGAACTTAAATAATTAATCAGACAAAAAGTTTCAAAGAATGGATGAAACAAACCACAAGAAAAATTAAATTACTAATGTTGAGTAATAAAATATAACATGCTAACAAATAACAATCTGAAATATCAAAGAAGAGTAATCTGTATATTAATTGTTATCATAAGTGTTGTTTTAGCAGCATATTCATAATAAAATAATGCAACTTTTATAATTAAAGTTAACTATCTCTACAGTTGAAAGTGACTGACTGTATATGTAGAGCATATCACACAATATAGATTTCTATAGCTGTTTCTTTTAGACTAAAGTTTCAATAGACGTTAAGTTGGAAGTGAATCTGAATTGGTGTATTATCTATTATAGAAACAGTTTGTTTTAGAATAAAATTTCTTACATATTTAGTTAGAAATGAAATTGAATAAGTGAATGGATATAGTATTTATTATAGAAGTATGTCACTCCTTATTTTATGCTAAAGTTTCACATAAATTTAGTTGGAAGTGCCTGACTAAATGTAATCGTTATTACCTATTAGAGTTCAGTAGTTTTTGCTCTAGTAAAAGTAGGCAATTAACTCAATAATTTAATTACCTGTGAGCATCAATTACATCTACTAGTGTCAAATAAAATAATTAATCAAAATTATGATTAAATCCATTAATGACATGAAAATCACCAACTATTTCTGACTCTTACCATTTTCAATTATTCAGTCTATTCAGGTAATCGAAATGTTGCCTTTATGATTTCTCATTACCTTTTTCAATAAATTCAAGTTTGTTCAGCTTAATCGATTAGTCTTACAACTCGAAAAATATTCAACTAATCAAAATTATTGTTTCTGATTATTACTATTTTTGATTATTTAAATCATCCAAGTTTTATGTGAGAATACTCTAATAGTCATATGTAATTGATTAATGAGCCCAATGATTAATCAATCAGCAAATTCCACTAATAACCTAGCTCTACTATTTAGGTTCAAGTTTTGCTGTCTAAAGTACTTCCAACTAAATGTACATTTAGAAGTAACTATATGCTGTTGAGGTTTGATTTATTTTGATAACTTATAGTTAAATTTGCTGCAGATGTTGTACTCTAATCTTGTGACACAATTATTCAAATGAAGATCTCACAAGCAATTAAAATAATGTATCTAAATTTCAATTAATGTAACAAAAAATATTTATTTGCCACTATCCACTGCAAGCTATCATGCAAAGTTAATACAATATGTTTTTCAAACAGGAATTTGAGGAGTTTCATTAAAACTTACCTTTTAAAACGAAAATTTTTAGCAAATGGATTATTGTCAACTTTCAGTTTCACCACCTGTTAAAAGAAGAAAAAAGCGACTATTTCAATTACTTGCAAAACCCAATCAATCAATCACTTTTCTTCAATTGTTTTTCTGTAACTTTGTTCAGAGTCAAGGGGTTTCAGAACTAATATGCACTACTCCTTATATTTAACTCTGGAAGTGAAACAAACTTTTTAGAGATCACTTATACAAATTCAAACAGTTGTGAAAAGCTTAATTGTGTCACATCTAGTTCATATACAATTTCTTGAAAACAGTTACAACAGAATTAATTAAATATTTAAATCTCTATTTATTAATGAAACCTCAAAGCAAAAAACTACAATCTGCACAATATATTATTAGTAGTTGTAAGAACGAGAGATTTTAAGTGTTATCTACAGAAAACAAACTTAATGCTAATTGAAACCTGAACTTACCTGTTCATTTTGATAAGCTGTTACAGCAACAAAAGTTGTCTCAGGAAAGGAAAATGTGTTAAAATAAGTATGGGGTATCTTAAGAATGTCACTTCCAGCAACAATATGAACTCGAGGAATGTATTTGTGCATGGAATTCAAGTAAATCTGTATAAATAGTTACACCAAAAAATGTTACAGAAAAACTACATATGAAATACAATTGAAATGTTTATTCACATTTGATGAATAAACAAAACATAAAATTTAAGAACAACAAGAGACTATTGTTCTGTCTCATCCACCAAAAAAATAAACATACACACACGTGCACACAAACACACACACACACATATATATATATATATATATAAAACAACTAAAGCCAGCCCTTATCACTCAAATATTTATCCAACATTCCCATAAATTTACTTAATCCACCACATCTGAAGACAACTCATTTTCAAAGGCCAACTACCCTGTTAAAAAAGTAAATCTATCTTAACTGAAGATGATTCCTACCCTGAAAAACTTGATATTTGTTGTCCCTTATCCTACCATTCTCACAGTATGAAAAAAGATGATGTCTCGACACTATCAATTCCCTTAACAATCATAAACACCTCAATCATATCTCCTCTAACTCTTCTGTTTTTAAGATAAAATAATTTCAGTGATCTTAACCTTTCCATCTTAGGTATCATCCTAGTAGCCACTCTCTGAACCCTTTCCAACAATTCAACGTCCTTTCTTGGTTAAGGAGCCACAGGCTGGCCACAATACTCCAAATGTGGCATATTTTTCCTACCACTAGCAACAGTATACAAATAGTATGGCCTAAGAAACTGATCTTTTTTTCTGTAACTCTGTTAAGGTTATTACCATCAAAATTACACTTATAATTCAAATTACGAAAACCCAAATGCATTATCCTGCATTTTTTATAACTAAAAGCCATCTGCCATTTATTCACCCCACTCACCAAAAGATCTAAATCATTTTGTAATGCAGCAGCAGTATCCTCAAATCTAGCAACATCCAAGACCTTAAGTCATCAACAAACTTAAATAATATATTGACCATTCCTTCATCCATGTATTTGATATGAATAGAAAAAATAAAAGGCCCCAACACTGGGCCCTGGGGTATGCTAATTCTTACATTAAATCAGTTTGACTGCATTCCATTCATATCAATCCTTTGCTTTCTTCTATGAAACCACTTTTTAACAAGCCTTTTATATAGCACCTTGTCAAATCCAGATAAACTGAATCCACACCCTTATCCTCACCTATATATGCAGTAACTTTTTCAAAGAATGTCAAAAATTACTTATGAAATATTTTCCCCTAGTAAACCATGTTGACTTTAAACTTTGTGCAAAGCATTTTTTTTTACACTGGTGTAAAACTAATTGATCTATAATTACCTAGACAATTTTTATCACTTCCCTTGAAAACAGGAGTAACATTAGCCAACTTCCTATCCTCTGGTACCAGCCCATTATTCAAAGACTTACAAAAAAGTAACGGCAAGTGGCTCACACACCAAACACTTAACCTCCTTCAAAGTTCTTAAAGAAATATTACAAATTTATTAAAAACTCCAAAATAATGAATTAATATACAGTACATGATAAATTAAAAACCTAAAGCATTAATATTAGGCTATTTTTAACTATGTTATGAGTATTTTTAACAGAGCTACTAAAACAGAAAGAAATTACTAATTACTTACATGCCCTTCATGTTGTAAAAAGTTATTAGTTAGCTTCACCTTGTGGAAGCTGACTGATTGTTTCATTAGCTGAGAGCCAGAGGCAGGGCAGTCTGGATGGATATACAACTGAGGAGTTACTGGCAGATCAGCTGGTCCTCGAGCTAGCCATTGTCGACCAGAATATGTATAACGATGATTATCCTTTGGAACAATGTCCAGTAACACAAAGTAGTACTTTGTTGGTTCTAGCCCAGACACTCTGACCTTTACTGAAGGAAACATCCGGCTACAAATAGTAGTTACTACTTAAAAATCACATAAAAATTCAAAATTTATTTAACAGATTTGAAGTAAGTCTACACTTTATTATATGTAAGTGATTTAGTTGTTACTTTATAACACACTGTTTTGTTAAATGAACCTGTTGAATAGCTTTTCATTGTGTAACAAACTTATCAGGTAGTTACTAAAGCACATTCTATAGATTAATAATTCTGCCACCAATAAATTAAAATTTTATATTTGACTAGTGTAATATATATTGTCATCCTAATTTCACCTGTTACATTTTGTTCTCACTTAATATTTTTTTAATTGGGTTTGATTTAACTGTATTCAGACATGTTTGCTTATGTCATGAAAGACTGTACAACATCTAATTGTAACTGAATTTTCAACTAGATTAATCTACATGTAATGTCTTATGGCTTCTTTCTGAATTTAAAATAATTATTGTAATTTTGAGTTGTATTAAAGTGGCAGATATTTCCCCAAGCTACTGATTCTAAATGTAAAACCTCCCCTTTGCTAACATAGGATTGTGACAAGGCACAGGTCTACAATATTGAACTGTAAATAAACTTAGTGAGTAACAATTGCAAAAGAAAATCAACTTGTTCAAAACCAATTATAGCTATATGTTTTTCTACAATTCAGTTAAATTTACTACTGCTTTACCATACACAATAATAGGCCTTACGCATACCATATAATTCAAAGTAATTATATAACAATATAGAAAGTGATGTTTTATATATAAAGTAATTGTACTTTTATTTTAAGTGAGCTCACTGTAAAAATGAAAATTGTAAATTATGAACCTGATGTAACAAACACACACTTTAGAGTTTTTTTCTTTTTGAAAACTATTACACGTTTAACTGTTTCTGAACCAGAAAGATGACATCATCACTTCTATTAATTTTGTTCTAACACTTAAAATGCTTACTCTAATTGCATGAAATTTGGTGCACACCCTCTATATAATATGTAGTTTGAGTGTTTAAAAAATTTCATAATTTAGTTTAGTATTTGTATAATATCTTAGGTCACAAAATTTCAAAAATTTTCTTGTGAAATGCAAAATAAATTAAAATCCTTTTTTTTTGCCTTATAGTTTCTGTTTTTTTTTTATTGTGTGCCTAAAACCTTGAAAATGTATCCAAGAAGTTATTCTTTTGCTATAACTATATTTTTGTGTAGGTTTTGTTCCAGTAACAACATACTCATTTTCTCATCAGTTCCTAAATGCAATGAAAGTAACTATTGGAAGATATGAAAGAATGAAAGAAATGTGTATTATTTTTATATCATTGATCAGAAAATTTCATTTTGTATATTCAATTAATTCTAACTTGTTTTATGTTCCTCAATTTATTTTTTATCTTTACTTCTTGAAGCAGTTATGTAACCACAAAAATATTTAACCTGTTTAAAATATATTGTTGCATTCAAAAACTTCTACTAACTCTACTAACTGTAAGAATACAAAAATCTCATTACTGCAAGTAAAAAATTTAGTTATTAACAAAACAGACCTTACCTAGCAGTTAAAAGTTTTTAAAGTTTAAGTAAATGTTAACCTGGTGGAAATAATCAAAACCCATCATACTACATTACCAACTTGATTACATAAAAAACTAGCATGCATTAAAAATATAGTTTCTAAGTAAAAGTTTATATATATATATATATATAAAATGCTACAGATGTAGAAACAATTATACAAAAGTTCACATTTTTATACATAGTGGTCAAGTAACATAAGGTTAAAAACTATTCGTAGTTAAGTAGAGTTTTTCATGTTAAGCAAGATAATGCTGTCTAATTTTGATTCTTTCACTGATTAAAACTAAAAAACAATGCAAAAATTCACCTACCGTCCTGTTCTGCTAAGTATCATTTCATTTCCAGCCCAATCAAATTTTTCCCACATTTCTTTATTTTCTAGTAAAACTTGGATTTTGTTCTCTGACACAAAGGTTTGTGGTACACTATCATTGTGGTCACAAGAAATCAAAGATTGGATAGGCCATGAAGATAAGACCCCATTAATAGAATTTTGGAACTTACTGTTAGAATAAAAATGTTGAACACGATCATCTGAAGAAGTAAATGGGTAAGATAAGGATGATGTAGGTACAGATGTGATGGTAGTGTGTCTGGGCAGTTGAGTTTCAATACTAGGATAAGGTCTCGGAATATTACTATGAGAAAATATAGAGTTGTGAGAGAGTGAGGATGAAAAGTCAGTTTGAACAGTTAATATCTGGTTACTTTTACTACTTGTAGTATGAGACACTTGGATACAACTGTCAGCATGGAATATAGAAGTGGCAATATCCTTTGAAGTAGATGGGGTAGACACAGGCTTATGTGTGTAAAAACCTAGAATAAGACAAAGCAAGGTTTACATTTAAGTTCAAGTTATAATGTTCTTCAGGTATCTAAATAAATGATTATTTCTTGAATGGTCCAAAAAATAAGTATATGTATTACAACATCATACTACTGAAGAATTTACCAGAAAGAGTAAGTTTTTAGTATTATTTTCATGATCACATCTTCAAATATTTAGTTGAATAAAAACACAATGTATCAAATATACTATTGTAATTATATCTATTGTTGGGTATATTTTTCAACAATTATACAGTAATATTGCAAAATCTAGTCAACTTAAAAATGAAAGCATTTTATTTCTTCTACCACAGGTTAAAAAGGTTCATCAAGAGATAGGCTAAACTCACAAAAATAACTACACTGTAATGTTCTTATTGAATTTCCTCTCATACCTACAGCACAAGTTGAAGCCTGTCTAAAACAGTTGTTAACTCAGTAATCAGTTGAACACACTGTAACAGTCTCACTAACTTATACTAACTCACTGAATACCTGTCTCACTAACTCATCAACAACAAACTATTTGGTGTTTTTGTATTATTACAATATTTTTTCCCAGTTCTCAAAAAATGTTCAAGAAGTTACATGTTCATTATTCTCCTCAAGTCTAGGGTATACTCAATTTGCTTGTCCAAAACATTTTCTGGACGTTCTTTTCCCATCAGATAAATCAAATGAGAGAAATTTAGCATTTCCATTATGGCAGAGAAGGCTTTAACTTTCCATGCTTTTTTGTTTGGCGAGGTAAAGCAAAAGTGGTGCATGCCAACAGGCTTTGGCGTTATCACGGTCCAGGACATTTCAGTTGGGACGAAGTGGAAAACAGAACAAATGAGGCTGCTGAAG
>NW_013668028.1:103890-110015 GCF_000517525.1 Limulus polyphemus | reverse complement strand
GGAGTTGATGAACCCCACGTGAAGCAGAAGCCAATGAGATGGAGACCAGTATGAAAGAAGAAACGTCCTGTAAATTAAGAGACTTTGTTGTATTTTAATTTTGTATTTGTAAATTCTGTACATTTAATCAAGTTATTGTTAATTATCTATTGGTTTAATGTAAGTGGCTATTGTTCTGGATGAACAATACTAAGGAAGGGGCAGTGTTACGACAGCAGAAGTCCCGTGACGCTAGTAACACATCATGAGATTCTAGAAGGATCATGTTTGTTCGTGGCAACTCTAGTCTTAGCCGGCAAATGAAGTGATGGCATAAAAGATAATTGCAGACAGGCAGAGATAAAGACAAATAATTGAGTAAAGTGCGTGAATCGTTGTGAATTATATCGTGTTTTTAAATTAAAGTGACAGTGGAAATTCTGTGTATTGCAAAGTCGTATTGAGAAAGAATAAACTAGTTTTATTTAAGAAAGGACCTGTATCGCTGAAGTTCCTTGGGAAGAATGTATACCAGAAATTAACAAACAACCAGATATGCAACTGTATATACAAATGTTCATTACACAGTTAATCACCACAGTTGTATCCAGAGCTTTAAATAATCGTCTCTTTTCATCAAAGCCCACACAGGTTGGTTCAGTTACTTTAGAATGCAACTGACAAGACAAATTATTCTCCTCTGCTCTGTTGTTACAATACAGTTAAGTGATAATTTCACTTAAGTTACAGTGGTGGTTACCAAAGTTGCATGCAGAACTTTAAATAATTGTCCCTTTTCGTCAAAAGTCTACACACGTTTGTTCAATTACTTTAGAACACACATGATAAGACAAATTATTCTTCTCTACTCTGTTGTTACAATACAATGTGCAATAATTTCACTTTAAAAAACACCACTATACACTCTTTATGGCTAAGCTCACAATCACAGTCTAGATCTAAATAGCTATCTAACTAACTTTGTATTCTATCCTTTATCTCAACTTGAACTACATTTTGTACCCATATTTATAGACTGACCGAGACCTAGAAGTATCAACACAGTACGAGATATTATGATGCAATAATACTCAATCAAAATTATGATAAAAATTTAGAAGGTACTAACAACGTGATGCAATAATACAACAAGCACCAATTTACATTAATTGAACTGCACAATGTGTGATTCACATGAAGCAATTGAATATTTTTGAGGGAATTTTACAATGACTTCAGTATTTTAGCATTTTAAAAGAGTTTAAGAAAGAAGTTATAATAATTTTCTGAGTTTTTAAGTGAACATATACATGAAGAAATGGCGTAAGTAAAGACGCCTGCATCACGAAATAAGCTCAAGAGCTAGGAAAATACAGCTAGATGGTTAAGTGATATTGAGAATCATGCGTGAGTGAATCTCGACTTAAGAATTATAAAAAAATGAAGCTACGTCAGAGATGTTGAGAAAAACGCTAGCATAAATGATCGGCAGTGATTAATTACTGACGCCAACTCCTTAGTATAGTGGAAGCTACAAGTTACTTTGATGATATATTCCTTACATAATACTAGTGTACTAGCACAAGTGGAAAGGCAACCAGCTAACTCACCATAACAGTAACCAATCACTTGAGAGTTTTGGTTATGGTTTTGGACTAGACTGGGAAGTTGCACAAATCGACCAATAAAGTGTTAAAATTACTTGTGGGTAGTTAAAAACATTATTTGGAAGGTCGACAGAATACAAAGAAAATAAGTTTGCTCCTATGAGCCTAAAGATCTCCAACTCCAAAAGTATACTGGCCCAACTCTGTTGTAAATATAGAATTGCTATCTCTCTTGATCCATTAATGTAGTTAAAAGGAAGTTTATTATCTGAAAGGTGAAAAGTAAAGTAAATGTTTGTTTAAGTATTGATATTAAATGTGTATACTATGTGGAAAGATGTAATAAATATTGTTATATTTTGTTCAATGTTAGTCTTGGAATCCATTTCTTTATTATAACTGTAAATTACCTCGAGTTAGTGATTTGTGAGCTCCAATCGCCACTGCAATCCTAAATAAATTTGGTGTAATTGGCAGTACAATTGAAACTAAAACAGTTAACCCTAAGGGTGCTGCCTATTATGCATACACAGTTATGTAACAAATCTGCGATCAACTATGACTTTTAAAAATAACTAAATTTAACACTCACACTATACTTGAATAGAAATAGTCATGTATATCTAACACATTAGTCTTTTGGAATGCATATATTCAGCAGTCCATTTAATGCTACATGATCTGTCCAGAGTGTAAACTTTTGTCCATGTAAATAATTATAGCAATTAGTCAAAATTTAAATAATACTTTATAGCTCTTTTTAAGTTGCACAGTATTGTCTTTCTCAACATTTATGCCCTTGCTAAAATAGGCCATGTTCTTTCCTATGTTCTATTTATGAGAATAGTGCTTCCACAGCAAAAGCACTGGTAACTGTATCTAATACTAGAAGTGAATTTTCAAAAGATGGCTATGCTGATACAGGAGTAGTGACTAATTCTTCAGTTTGTTGAATGCTTACTCACAACCAGCAGTCTAATAAAACCTGTTTGCTTTACAAAGTAGTTTGTGTAAATAATGAACTATGCCTGAGAATGATTTGATAAAATGGCAATAATTAGAGTGCAGTCCAAGAAATGCTATTACCTTAATCACATAAGGTTCATTGTGTTGGCCAATTTTTATCCCAATTCAGTCGTAATTGGCTGTATAAATTCTCTCTCTCCATCGATTACTTGTCCTAAGAACTTCACTAGTTGATGGAACAGTTCAAACGTTTTAGCAATCAGCTTAAGGTATGCTTTCCTCAACTGATCGAGTACTTTCCTTAGTACATCACAAGAATCACTGAAGGTCTTTCCATGTGTGATTATGTCATTCTAGGTTAGTACAGAGAGAAAATTCACTCCATTATCAACCAGTGAAATATAGCAGGTGCATAACATAATCCAAATGGTAATGCAACAAATTACTACAACTCATTTCATACAGTAAAGGTTGTTTTTCTATACTTGCTTCATAAACTTGCACCTGCAAGTATTTACTCTTCAGATTGAATGATGAAAACCATCATGACTCTGGTAAAGCATCCAAAGTAGAGTCAATCCATAGCAGTGGGATAAGTTCCTTTTTTATAGCTTCATTCACCTTAACATAGTCGCAGAACCTTGTAGGTCCATGCTTCTTGTCCACTAACACAACTAGTGATGCCATATAATTAGTACTTGGTTAATTTAAGGATAAAAAGGAACTGGGTGGCCATCTAGGTCATCCAATCTGCTAAAATATACTTTAAAATAAGAACAAAATGCTCAAAGCCAGCCCTTATATATATCATTCAAATATTTATCAATCTTTCCCTTAAACTGCCATAAATTAACTGCATCCACCATATATGAAGGCAACACATTCCAAAGATCAACCACCCTATTAGAAAACTAAAGATGGTTTAGATGGAGATGACTCCTACCCTGCCAAAATTTATATTTGTGGCCACTTGTCCTGTCATTCGCACTATTAATAACAAAAAAGATCGTGCATCAATTTGATCCCCTTAACTGTTCTTTTTTCAAGTGAAAACAACTTCGGAGACCTTTCCACCTTCTGAGCCCTTTCCAACAATTCAATGTTTTCCTAAGTTAAAGAGCCTAAGACTAAACACAATACTCCAAATGTGGCCTCACCACCAACTTATACAATAAAAGTATAGTTTCTTTAGACTTGTATTCAATACTTCTATAGATA
The DNA here is from genome assembly GCF_000517525.1 of Limulus polyphemus. Classification (NCBI taxonomy): domain Eukaryota; kingdom Metazoa; phylum Arthropoda; class Merostomata; order Xiphosura; family Limulidae; genus Limulus; species Limulus polyphemus. The sequence goes on along the minus strand of NW_013668028.1, from coordinate 106,245 downwards.
AAACCTAAAATCTTTTATGCCCTGCCACTAGCAACAGCACTATGTTTAGATGGCTTAAGAGACTTATCAACTAGATCCTTTTCTTCCATAACACTGTTATTTCCATCAAAATTATACTCATACTTCAAATTATTATTTCACATGTATTTCCTTGCATTTATTATTATTAAAAGTTAACTACCGTTTATTTTCCCAACTCACCAAATAATCCAATTACTTTAGTAAAGCAGCAGTATCCTCTTCACAACCAGTAACACCCAATACTTTAATATCATCAGCAAATCTAAATAAATTATTGACCATTCTTTCATCTATGTCACTGATGTAAATCAAAGAGAACAAAGGGCCTAGCACTGAGCCCTGAGGCACCCCTGGATACTATTTGGAAGGTCGAGAGAATACCAAGAAAATATGGGTTAAAAACTCATGTCTGAAGCAGAAAAATCAATTATTCAAGTTCTCTAATAGTTCTTCAGCTCTGCCCAGTTTTTCAGCTGTTCTTCAGTTCGTGATTGCACTATGAATATGAAAGTCTCAAATCATCCAAAGGTTTACTAATCCAGCTCTGTTGTAAGTATAGAATTATTGTCTCTCTCTTGATCAATTAATGTAGTTAATAGTAAAAGGATATTCATGTTGTACTAAAGAAGTGTACTTTATATGTACTAGTTGTTAATGTACTAGTAATAGAAAATGTTATAAGAAGTTAAAGATTAATGAACTTTTGATTAATATTGAATGCTATATGGAAAAGATTAATAATCTGTTCAGAGTTAGTCTGGGACTCTGATTCTTTATTCTAACAGTAAATTACCTCCAGTTAGCTACTTGTGAGCTCCACTCGCCACTGCAAATCCTCCACTAAATAAATTTGGTGTAACAGGCAGTATAATTGAAACTCCAACAATTAGCCCTAAGGGCGCTGCCCGTTACATATATAAAAGAGATGATTTTCCGAAGATTTTGTAGTAGCCCACTGAAATCCTGAGTTTTCATTATGGTAAAATCAGAATAATTTCTAGATAAAGTGAAACAGTGAAGATAGTTTAATTATTCTATTAAAATGCAACACAATGAATGTTTTGTGAGGATGTTCCAAACAATGTCATGTTAAAATGTGGACTAACACTGCCTCTCAGGTCATTGTGTCTATGCAAGGCTGTCTTCATATTAAAGATACCTTTGGCCTATGTCACTTGAAAGATGTAAGTGCACACGACTTTAATGTCTCCCTCTCTCTCTAGCTTACAAGAAATCATATTGTTACGTCTCCGTTCGTTAGTTGATTTTCCGTAACTTCGTTCCCACGAAACTTTAGCGACACAAGTCCTTTCTTAATAAAACTGGTTTATTCTTTTTGAATATAACATTACCGATACACTTATTTTCAACAGTCGCTCTATAACAAACGCTAGAACGTCTCAAGTGCTCGTGCTCGACAATACTTAGTTCAATTACACACTCTCTGACTGCAGTTCAATTACTCACTACACTGTTCTCGTCATGTTGTGACCATCTTATATAAACCAGACTACCCCCAATCTAATAATCTCCCGATAATTCACGAAGGTTCGAGAGAAGGAGTGGCGTGATACTAGTCACGTGACCTAGCTGACGCAACACTGCCCCCTCCTTAGTATTGTTCGTCCCGAACAATAGCCACTTACAATAAACCAATAACAATTAACAATAACTTAATTAAATGTACAGAATTACAATCACAAAATTACAATTCAACAAAGTATCTTAATCTTACGGAACTTCATCACGAAATGTCCTATCGTCAGTAACAGTCATATCAGTGGTAGTAACTTCATCAAGAGCTTCACTGTTTCCCTTCTCAAAACTGAGTAGTTTCTTCTTCGACGGTGGCTTCTTCAGGTGGCACGTCTTCAGCAGCGTCATTTGTTCTGTGGTCCACTTCGTCCCAACTGAAATGTCCTGGACTGTGATAATGCCAAAGCCTGTTGGCATGCACCACTTTTGGCTTACCTCGCCGACCACATTTTACCTGGAAAGTCACGTCTGAGAGACGATCCACTATGTCATATGTGCCTTCCCATGAAGAAGACAACTTAGGAGACTTCCCTTTGGTTTTCCTGGGATTATACAACCATACCTTGTCTCCAGGTACAAAGCTGACTTCAGTAGATCTCTTATCATAAGTTAACTTCATTGAATCAGCAGACGTTTTCAAGTTTGAACGCACTTGATGGGGAATATCATCCATCCTTTCCGATAACACTTTCACAAACTCTGACATATTCACAGGCAACTGTTCATAAGGTGGGCATCCCTTATGCTTGGGTCCCCTATTGGCACTGCATGTACTGCATGTCCGGCACCATTCTTCCA
>NW_013668028.1:101667-102864 GCF_000517525.1 Limulus polyphemus | reverse complement strand
GAATGTCCTGTCACACCCCAGAGCTTCTGTACAGCTTCTGGCACTCCTTTGTCATCCAGCACCTTGATGCTCACAAGGGTTTGCTGAGATGCAGAATATATGACAAAGTTGCACCTTTGGCCATCCAGCTTCCCTGTTATGTAGATACTATGTGTGCTTGCCATTTTACACTTAGCTGTTGGGACTTTTACGATGGAGGTTGGTGAGCATCCCTTAGCACCAACCACTACTGGTTTCCCGAAGCTAACTTATTGGTGGCATTTTTCTTACACTGGCTCCTCAGATGTCCTTGCTCCCCACAGTTCCAACAGCCTTTCTGGGTAGCAGCCTTTACTGCTATATCATCTCCCTTGTGTTGAAGTTGCCAGCATTGAGCTCTCTTGTGCCCAGGTTTGTTACAGTGCCAGCAAAGTCCCTCAAACCTTTCTGAAAGCTTTTCTGGTCTTGAATCCAGATGACTGTACCAACCTCGGCACCTCTGTGCTGGACTTAACGTAGGATTCAAATTCAAGAGCTCTGGCCATTGCATCCTGCATGGTAGAAGGGTGTGCTTGCTTCACTTGTATCTTAAGTTGTGGACTGTCCAAGGCATCTACGAACTGATCCCTCAGCAACAACTTGAGGAGATCGGGTGGTCTAGTTGGGTAGGCCTTGTGTGCCATGCTTTCCAAGTCCTGAGCCAGCTCTAGCAGGCTCTCCCCTTTAGCACGGACTCTCGTCCTGAACCTAGCTCTGTAGACTTCTGACTGGTTTTGGGTTCTGTACCTGAGTTCTAGAGCCGACACTAGTGTTCTATAGTTGTGACTGTCGTCTGCTGACAACTGTCCAAGTATTTTCAGTGGTTGTCCCTTTAAGCTCGTTGCCAGATATACTGCTTTCTGCTCCTCTGTCCATCTGTTCATCTCTCCTAGTAACTCAAACTGTGCTCTATATGCTTCCCACGGTGCTTTCCCATCGTATTCCTGTGGGTTCCTTCGTACTGGATCACTCCTAGTACTGACATTCATATCTGGGATGTGCCTTCTAATAGGACTGAATATGTCTGCATTAGGGTTTAGCTGCAGGGTCTGGATAGGGCTTGTCATTGTCTGGGGCTGGTTAAGTCAATGGTTAATGTATCCTTCTTGTGTAAAAGACAATAAATCGTCCTTCAACATATCTAATTTGCTTTTAAATTTACTAATGTTTTCCATTTGC
>NW_013668028.1:98013-101261 GCF_000517525.1 Limulus polyphemus | reverse complement strand
ATGCTGTAATCTCTCTTCTAGTTTATTTTGCTGTTCGAGCTGCCACTGTTGCGGGTTTTCTTGCAAATGCTGTAATCTCTCTTCTAGTTTATTTTGCTGTTCGAGCTGCCACTGTTGCGGGTTTTCTTGCAAATGCTGTAATCTCTCTTCTTGTTTCTTTTCTTTTTCCTCCAACAACTGCTGTAATCTCTCTTCTCGTTCTTCTTGTTTCTTTTGTTGTTCTTGTATTGCTGCCATCAAGTCTGCTAGGCTGTAGTTTGATTTGCCACTTCTCGTTTCCATTTTTATCCCACTTCTGACACCAATTTGTTACGTCTCTGTTCGTTAGTTGATTTTCCGTAACTTCGTTCCCACGAAAATTTAGCGACACAAGTCCTTTCTTAATAAAACTGGTTTATTCTTTCTGAATATAACTTTACCGATACACTAATTTTCAACAGTTACTCTGTAGCAAACGCTATAATTCTCAACGAACTTCTCACGTGCTTAACAATATTCTTTCTGACTGCAGTTCAATTACTCATTTACCATCTTATATATACCAGACTACCCCCAATCTAGTAATCTCCCGATAATTCACGAAGGTTCGAGAGAAGGAGTGGCGTGATACTAGTCACGTGACCTCGCTGACGCAACAATATATTACCCAAGCTTAAGAGCATTGGTTGTTTTATTGTTATTTTAGATAAAAGTAAGCATAATTACATCCATGGTTTCTGATCAAAAGTCTTATCAAAGCAAACGAAATTTCATTTTGAAATATCTACGATATTATCTCATGAAAACCTTAGTATTACTACTATATGAAATTCGTTTAATATCAATATAATACCAGTACAATAAGACTTATATCACAGGTGTTATTCATATGGGGTGGTTTTTCATTAATTTAAATAAAAAGTATAATGTTGAGCATTATTTGAAGTGACCCTGTAACACTGCTGAATTCCGTGCAAAGCTACTCAAGTGCTATCTGCTCTAGCTGTCCTTGACTATGAAGTGATAAGACTAGAGGGAAACAGCCAGTTAATACCACCCACCAACAACTGGTGAGCTATGCTAAATAAATAGTGGGCTTTCACCAATTCTCTTATAACACACCCACAGTACCAAAGTACAGAGCACGTTTTTTTTGGGGGGGGAGGTAACGGGGCGAGAACCACAAAACCTTGAATCCATAGTTTGGCAGCTAACCACTAACGCCCTGGAATAGGAAGAGAGCATTCTGTTAGGGCAAGCCAATAAACCAAGAAAAACATCTAAATTGTTCACTTTATGATAAAAGCATCAAATATGACACACGAATTCTTTATTATATGGGAGCCACACCAAATTAAAATTTTTTCTATGTGGAACCCCCAGTCTAAGGCACCCACCAACAGAAACACATGTTTCAAGCAAAATAGTAATACAATTTGTTTTATTGGTAATTTAGTAGCACAACTATGCAATATAACATGATCACATTAGAAAGTGATGTTGAATTGATATCAGTATGATTGCTGTTGGCTGACATTCAATACAGTGCACAATTTCATGACACTGTTGGTTTAGCTCTGGAGCTGTCATACATTATACCATGATTATACCATGACTTTGATGTTCTATCAAAGTATTAGGTTTTAAAAGTTTTATCTAACTTTTCTAATATATATTTGGGTATTGAAGGCAAGCAGTGCAGTTCATATGTAAGCAAACAAACAATTGGTACCAAGAGAATGCCTATTACTGATACATCTACCAAAAATAACCCTCAAATCTTTCGTGACCCTCCCAAAAAGTCGAAATCAAAAGGGAATCTCTAGATAACCACACACGAGAAAGAATGCCAACTGCTCTCACTTCAGTACATTGACATCAGATGAAAATGGGGATGATTTTCTCGCCCACGAGAACCAACACAAACTGCCATCCTTGTCATCTCAAGGCAAACTTTGAATAGGAGCCAAGTCTGATCTTTTCTGTTGTCTCAAAGATCTGGTTGACGGGTCAAACAGTGACCTTTCACCAAACGTGACAACCATAATTAATGATGGGACAGCTGTCATCAATATGCAGAAACCCCACATGGCCAAAACCTTGACAAGAGTATGCAAACAATGAGTTCTTGCCTTACATCAAGAAGGAACTTGAAGATGTTGAAAGGATAGATGTTGTGTGGAACTAATGTTTTCCAAATAGTTTGAAGAATGCACGAGACCAAGGTACAAGAAGACGTGTTTTAGCAAGCGCCACCATTCTATAGAATTGAACTGTCTTCCTGCAAAACAAAGAAAACAAAAAATAATTCTGTTGTTTTGTCACAAAGGCATTCCAACATAGACATCAGGAAGAAGCAATTATACACTACCTACAGCAACTGTGTTCTAACAGCACATGCTGGATCAACTCAATGAATTTATCCTTGTAATCATGAAGAAGCAGATATGCACATGATGCTTAATGCTGGACATGCTGTTCAACAGGGGCATAATAAGTTGACAATGATGTTATAGTGCTCGCAGTTGCTCAAGTACAACAATTGAAAGCAGAGTTATGGGTTGCATTTATGGTACCTTAGGTCCTGAGAAAGTACAAGTTTTACCTGTATTCCACACTTTGACCGTATGTGATAACACACCATCTATTGCAGGAAGAGGTAAACAAATAGTCTGGGATATATGGACGTTATATCTTCTTCTCACAACTGCATGCTTGTTGCTCTCACCATGTCCCATTGGCATCACACAGTCCATTATTGATATCTTAGAATGGTTTGCTATATTGCGCTTTACTCCAAAACTTCAGCTGAGTCTCATGTTAACAAAGCAAGGAAGATGCTGTTTGCTAAAGGAATAAGAACACTGGACAACATATAACCAACAAAAGAGGTGCTGAACAAGCATCTAAGGAGGACTGCGTTTCAGACTGTATATGTCTGGAGCCAAACACTACATCCAAATCCAGATCTTCCTTCTCCGGTGGAGTGAAATTAGGAACAGACTTCTTGTGGAGGGATTCTGAAGTGGACATTCTTACCTGAAACCAGAACAGCCTGTTATGAACTTACCCACTGTGGATGCAAAACAATATGTCATGGTTTGGGCAAATGTTGTAAGGCAATTTTCAGTTGTACAGCTTTATGTGCTTGTGCTGCACAATGTACTTGATCTGAAAACTGAATTATTGGATTCCCATTTATTGTCGGGGTTTTATGTATATGAGGGCTGGGATTCTTCTACAGTAGGTGTCTGTGACTTGTTGGCGAT
>NW_013668028.1:95703-97841 GCF_000517525.1 Limulus polyphemus | reverse complement strand
ATTCAAAACAAGTCAAACGTATGTACAAAATTTCTTTACGCTATAGGATATCACAGTTGTATCTAAAACTCTAAATAATTCTCTTTTCTTGTGAAAAGTCCGCACAGCTGATTAAATTACTTTAGAATCCAATTGAAAAGACGAATTATTTTTCTCTACTCTGTTTCTTACTATACAGTTTGCAATAGATTCACTTACATTACTCCGTGGCTTACCACAGTTATATCTCGAACTTTAAATAATTGGCTCTTTTTTCATCAATGTCCACACAGGCGTGTTCAACTACCTTAGAACACCATTTGACAAAAAATTACTCTCCTTATCTCAATTAAACTGTGAAACTCACTTTAAAATATTGCCCTATGTGGCTAAAATAACAATCATGCTGTCTAACTTCACTTTCACTAACTTAATGTTTTCTGACTTCCTCTTTTTTATTTTTGACTGAACTTCTTTTGTTGGTTACCATAGTTGTGCCCATTGCTTTAAATAATTGTTCTCTTTCTTTCCTCAAAAGTCCACACAAGATGGTTCATGTTATTTTAGAACTAAATTGACAAGACAAATATTTTTTCCTATCTCTGTTGTCACAATAGCGTTAAGGCTAATCACTCACACGCCTGCTAACTTCACGTTTTCTTTCACTAATAACTTTTTTCTGACTGAACTTCACTTGACTTCTCGTATCTGCATGTATTTATAACACCCAACAGAATAATCTAGAAATCTCTTGCCCTCTAATAGCAACAATATTACAAATAACTAGGACAACTTAGAAGACGTTGACAATATTGTTAAAGCCTAGTACAACAATCAAACTACACACACAAAACGTACGTTTCTTATCGAGTTACGTAATGAAATTTATCATAAATATTACCTTTTAAAATAATTGCTTTTAACACTCTTGTTATGAAAACTAAACAATAATTAAGTATAAAGTCACAAAATAAACCAAATAATATGACTTACACAAAACATCTTGTATATCCAACATTTATTATGTTGAATAGACAGCAACTGCCTGTTGTAGAAACACGGGTGTAGAGGACGACGTTTCGAAAGTCTTACGCCTTTCGTCTTCGAAAGATTTTCGAAACGTCGTCCTCTACACTTGTGCTTCTACATCAGGCAGTTGCCGTCCATTCAACAAAGATTTATCAAGAATACTCTGCCTAAACAATCTATCAAATAATTTATTATGATGTCTGCTTTGTCCAACACGAGTATGCTGATTGTATATATTGTTACGCCTCTGTGTTCGTTTGTTAATTTCCCGTACATAAATTCTTCCCGAGGAACTTCAGAGATACAAGTCTTTTCTTAAATAAAACTGATTTATTCTTTTTCAATTCAACTTTGCAATACACTTAATTTCCACAGTCACTTTAAACACACACTATAATTCACAATGATTCACGCACTTACTTACGGTCACTACCGCGCTTGACTCAAGTGTTGTCCGTCTTTATCTCTGCCTGTCTGCAATTCGTGATTATTCGTGATTTTACCGATCTTTCTAGAATATCATGACGTGTTACCAGGGTCACGTGACTACCGCTGTCGTAACACTGCTCCTTCCTTAGTATTGTTCATCCCGAACAATAACCACTTACATTAAACCAATAAACAATTAACAATAACATAATTAAATGTACAGAATTTACATACACAAAATTAAAATTCAACAAAGTCTCTTAATTTTACGGGACGACGTATCTTCTTCAGTACTGGTCTCCATCTCGTTGGCTTCTGCTTCATGTGGGGTTCATCTGCTTCATCAGGAAATGTCCTATCATCGGTAACAGTCACATCAGTGGTAATAACTTCATCAAGGGTTTCACTGTTTCCCTTCTCAAAACCGAGTAGAGTTTCTTCTTTAGTGGTGGCTTCTTCAGGTGGCACGTCTTCAGCAGCGTCATTTGTTCTGTGGTCCACTTTGTCCCAACTGAAATGTCCTGGACCGTGATACTGCCAAAGTCTGTTGGCATGCACCACTTTTGGCTTACCTCACCGACTACATTTTACCCGGAAAGTCACGTCTGAGAGACGATCTATGTCATATGGGCCTTCCCATGGAGAAGACAACTTAGGAGACTTCCATTTGTTCTTCCTGGGATTATACAACCACAACTTGT
>NW_013668028.1:91147-95246 GCF_000517525.1 Limulus polyphemus | reverse complement strand
TGGTTCAAAGCTGACTTCAGTAGATCTCTTATCATAAGATAGCTTCATCGAATCAGCAGACTTTTTCAAGTTTGAACGCACTTGATGGTGAATATCATCCATCCTTTCCGATAACACTTTCACAAACTCTGAAACATTTTCAGGCAACTCTTCATAAGGTAGGCGCCCTGTTAACAGATCTACTGGCAACCGAAATTCCCGACCAAACATCAACTTTGCTGGGATGTATCCAGTGGCTTTATGCTCTGCTGTCCTATAGGCCATCAACAGTGGAGGGAGTAAGACATCCCAGTCATCTTGGCGGCTATTACAAAACTTTGCCAGTTCCTATCCCATTGTCCAATTGTACTTTTCTACCATCCCATCAGACTGTGGGTAAAGTGGCGTTGTTCTGGTCTTTCGTATGCCAAACAAATTGCAGCATTCATGGAACACACAGCTGATTCAAAGTTATGGCTTTGATCTGAATGCAGTTCGTATGGCATACCAAATCTGAAGAAGAAATCACTAATAGCCGAAGTTACAGTTGTAGCTTCCTGATTTGGTATTGCATATGTCTCAGGCCACTTGGTGAAATAATCCATCACCACACAAATGTACTTGTTTCCAGCACGAGTTTGGGGCAAAGGACCAGCAATGTCAACAGCCACTCTTTGCATTGGTGCACCAACTTGATATAACTTCATTGGAGCACGTCCCGTATGCTTGGGTCCCCTTTTAGCACAACATGTACTGCACATCCTGCACCATTCTTCCACATCTTGCGTCATATCTATCCAGTAAAATGATTCACGCACTTACTCACGGTCACTGCCACGCTTGACTCAATTGTCGGTCTTTATCTCTGCCTGTCTGCAATTCAATTCCGATTAATTTGTCTCACGTTATCCAGCGCAATTATATATTGGAATAGAGGGCGCCTAGCACATACTGGATTATTCGTTATGTTCCCCGATCCTTCTAGAATATCATGACGTGTTACCAGCGTCACGTGACTACCGCTGTCGTAACAATATTTATTTATGGAAGCTATTTTTTTATTAACATTTTATTGAATAAATTGGTAAACATGTAGGTTACGTTTTGTCCGGTAAACGTGACTGATCTAAAAAAATTCCCTCAAAAGCACACCTGTGGACTTACAACACTAGAAACAGGGTTTCGATACCCGTGGTGGACATGGACAGAGCGCAGATAGCCCGTTGTGCAGCTTGTGCTTAAATACAAACTAACCAACTAACTAGAATTAGAATATAAATAAATCGGCGTTTTTGGATTCTGTAAGAATGATGTTTGTACATTGGAGTATAAATTTCCTTGCTTCACACATATACTTATGGAATTCAGCTTCAACATGTAAATAGTTTATGTAACTGCGCCAGGCATACCTGATTCAATGAGTCACGTATCGGCCTGAAATGTGACAAACTCTTGCTTGTCACGTGGTATGTGGGTTTATTTTGTTTTACAAAGTAACATTTCAACTTTAATTTCAGGTTCAAGTGAATCTGAAACTGTTAACTTGTGGGTACAAGGAGCGGATTGACCCACCGGGTAACTGGACAATTTCCCGGTAGACCGGTGCATTTGACGCATTCTTTAGACATTTATTTTAAATTATAATTGTTTAGTCAGTATACAGCACGTGATATTGCCCGGGCTTGTCCTTCAATGCCAATCCGCCCCTGGTGGCCACTGCTACTTTAAATTATCACTGGCATATTAATATACATGTGAAAGCCTTTCAGTGGTTTAGCAGCAAGTCTGTGGGCTTATAACGATCAAAATCGAGTTTTGACATTTGCGGCGGGCAGAGAGTAGATAGCCCATTGTGTAGCATTTTGCTTAACAATCAACAAATAAGTACACGTGAAAACAGTTAACTTACTATTTCCATGTTGTTACATGTGACTTAAAGAGCATCCATAAGAAAAAAAACAGTTTACAATTTCGCCCTTAAATTTGTACCCGCACAAGTAATATTTTGATTACCATTTAAATGCCCCCAGTGGCACAGCGGTATGTTTGCGTGGTAGGCAGAGCACAAATAGCTCATTGTGTAGCTTTGTGCTTAATTTCAAACAACAACAACAATTACCATTTAATGTTAATTTTCTTCTACCAATCCTAACTTATTAAATTCTGTTTTATGGTTTAAGGCTTTTAATATTAATAATAATGGAAAAAACGACGGTCGGTTATTTTAATAATAATAAAAATTGGGAAAATATATATATACAAACTCCACATCCTAACAGAAAACCATATTTTGAACCTACCTTTACCGAACATCTTTTTACACTGAGAAGCCGGAGACACTTTCTTAATATGTAAAAAACTGTTTTCAGGGACAGCTACTTTATTAAAAGGAATTCTTGGCATGAAATGGTCCCGTTCGCACATGATCCGGAAATATCTCTGGTAGTGAAAAATAAAAACAAAAAAGTATATAAACGTACTAGTGGTTTTAATGACATAAAGCTACTTTAGAAAAGTATGTATATTTAATGTAATTTACACATTATTTTAAAATCAGAACATATAACACATATTTAAAAGAAATCAAGGAAAAGCTTACACAAATCATGTAGGCCGTTTTCCTTGCCTTTTTTGACCCCGTGTTGGTATATTATAATACCACTTTTATCACCTTCACTACCTGTATTTGTATCAATCATCAAAGTGTATTATTATAATGGAAATTTAGTTATTTCACCGTTACTACTGATCAATATTTCTAGCTTGACGTTTATGCTTTATCACAATCATATGTTCAATGATTTTTGGTTGTAGTTAAAGTTTTTAGCTGGTTGCAAAATATAAATAATGATAACAATAATAATAAAGTGTAATTTGTAACACGTCACTAATATGAAGCATACACCAAAACATTTATCCAAATTGTTTAATATGTAAACAGGCTGAATAATTCACCAAGCATATTTTGAGGATTTCCAAGTGTATATATTTTGATTTTGTCGTACATTTGACAATGCACAGCGTGGTCTGTATATAATTTTTAAAAAAATTAATTACTTCTAGACACACCACCCCCTAAGAAAATGATGTAACAGGAAATGCTGCTAATTAAATGTTAGTGTGATGATACATTATAAAATAGCATAAACTTGTTCACTGAAACAACTGAAATTTTCTTACCTTTCTCGTTAGCATAACTTGTAATGAGATATTTACAGCTGGTATCATAGAGCTACGTTATTAGCAGTTTCACTGTGTGTCCAATATGGTTTCCAGCATAGAACTGAGCATAATAAGCAGCGCCATTCTTAAGCTTAACAAACATGCAGTGTAGTAGCCATGCATGTATGGAAACACATGTAATTTCAATCATGTTTGAATTTGTAGATCTCATGGAACATTATTTAAACATCACTTTCATAAAAATTTTGTCTAATATATTATTACTGTAAGTACTAATTAAATAAGATTGTTCAGGAATATTAAATGAGGAGTGAGTGCCTACTTTTAACAAAAAATGCCAAACTATTTGTATGGTTACGTCTCTGGTCGTTTGTTGATTTCCGGTATAAATTATTCCCGAGGAACTTCAGCGATACAAGTCCTTTCTTAAATATAACTAGTTTATTTTTTTCTCAATACAACTTTGCAATACACAGAATTTCCACAGTCACATTAACTTAAACACACGCTATAATTCACAACGATTCACGCACTTTACTTACGGTCACTAACGCTCGCTTGACTCAATTATCTGTCTCTATATCTATCTATCCATCTCCAATTATTTGCCGGGCTTATATACTAAAATAGAGAGAGCCTATAAAAGACTAGAGTTGCCAGGAAAAGTCATGATCCTTGTAGAAACTCATGACGTGTTACCAGGGTCACGTGACTTCCGCTGTCGTAACACTGCCCCTTACTTGGTATTGTGTGTCCCGAACACTAGCCACTTACATTAAACCAATAGATAATTAACTTGATTAAAAGTACAGAATTTACAAACACAAAATTAAAATACAACAAAGTCTCTTAATTTTGCTTCACGTGGGGTTCATCTGCCCCATCAGGAAATGTCCCATTATCGGTAACAGTCACATCAGTGGTAGTAACTTCATTA
>NW_013668028.1:86020-90218 GCF_000517525.1 Limulus polyphemus | reverse complement strand
CACACCATGCTCACTTACAATATGACCCAAGTAAAGCACCTCTTTCTGGAACAAGTGGCATTTCTTGGGATGGAGTTTGAGGTTTGCTGCCTTTAAACGCTTGAATACTTCTTCTAGCTGGGACATTTCCTCCTCAAACGTCCAGGTACACTAGGGCTATCCTCCATTGTAGGCCTTCCAGTACTCTTTCCATCAGCCTCTCAAATGTTGCCGGAGCATTGCTAAGCCTGATTGGCATCACACAGTATTGCCAGAGACCCTGGCCATAACTAAATGCAATCATAGGTTTATCTGCTTCAGCCATTTTCACTTGATGGAAACCCGACTTTAAGTCTAGAGTTGAAACCACCTGGCTCCACTTAGGGCGTCAAGAGTATCATCAATTCTTGGCAGTAGGTAGGAGTCCTTTTCGGTTATACTGTTAAGAACCCTGAAGTCTACACATCTACGTTGGGTCCCATCCTTCTTCTGGACTAACAAGATGGGAGCTGACCAGGGACTATCTGAGTTGTCGACTATCCCTTCCTTAATTAGGCCATCCATAACCTTCTCCATCTCTTGTCGCTTTGCTGGAGCTATTCTCCTCAGAGGAATCTTTATTGGACAGTGATTGCTTGTGTTTATTCTGTGCTTTACAAGGTCTGTGCAGCCAAGTTCTTGATCTCCTTTTGAAAAGACGTTTGCATATTTGCCAAAAGTTATTTTACCTGAAGAGCCTGTGATGATGACAAATGGACTATGCTCTTCTTATAGAGGACAGTTAAGTGTTCTGGGAGAGGAGTCTTTTCTTTATGGTCGTATTTCTTGCTTTAACATTGACTGGCTCTACCTCCTGGCACACACCAACAATGCCCCTTCCTTAAGTTTCTGCTCACATTTGGAGAAATTAGCAACTGTTATGGGTACTACTTGATGACCTGCTACAAGTGACTTTCCAAGCTTCATTTCCTCTGGCCTGGATAGGTCTTCCACTGCTTCCACAAGCATTGGGCTTCCTTGGTGACATTCTTTTATTCTACCCCAAATTATCTTCTCTGACATAGGGGTATTGTAGTTGACTTAAGTGCTGTGGCATGCAAATCAACATATGCAGCAACAATTACTGAAATTTGGCCTTTGTTGTTCCCAATCGTCATTTTATCGAAGTTAACTACACACTTCCTCGGTAGTAGATAGTCCAACCCTAATATGCATTGGTCTTCAATGTCAGCCAAGTATACTTTCTGTCTGTTTTTCATGCCCATGAGCTCGATAGTTACCCACACTGGTCCTTACAACCTTGCATAATGTCCTGTCACACCACAGAGCTTATGTATGGGTTCTGGTACTACTTTGTGATCCAGCACCTTGATACTCACAAGGGTTTGCTGAGAGTTGCACCTTTGGCCATCCAGCTTTCCTGTCACGTAGACACTATGTGTGCTTGGCATTTTGCCCCTAGCTGTTGGGACTTTCACAATGGGGTTTGGTGGGCATTCCTTAACACCAACCACTACTGGTTTCCTCGAGGCTGCTTATCGGTAGTATTCTTACACTGGCTCCTCATATACCCTTGCTCTCCACAATTCCAACAACCTTTCTGGGTAGCAGCCTTTCCTGCCGTAGCATCTCCCCTGTGTTGAAGTTTCTGGCATTGAGCTCTCTTGTGCCCAGGTTTTTTACAGTGCTAGCAAAGTCCCTCAAACCTCTCTGAAAGATGACCTTTTCTGGCCTTGAGTCCTGATGACTGTACCAACCTTGGTACTTCTGTGCTGGACTTAACATAGAATTCTAATTCAAGAGCTCTGGCCATTGCATCCTGGATAGTAGAGGGGTGTGCTTGCTTAACTTGTATCTTCAGTTGTGGATTGTCCAAGGCATCTACAAACTGATCCCTCAGCAACAACTTGAGGACATTCTGTGGTGCAGTTGGGTAAACCTTGTGTGCCATACTTTCCAAATCTTGTGCCAATTCTTGTAGGCTCTCCCCTTTAGCACGGACTCTCGTCCTGAACCTAGCCCTGTAGACTTTCGACTGATTTTATGTTCCATACCTGAGTTCTAGAGCAGCTACCAGTTGTGCCTGTCATCTGCTGACAACTGTTCAAGTATTTCTAGTGGTTGTCCCTTCAAGCTCGTTGCCAGGTACACTGCCTTCTGCTCCTCTGTTCATCCATTAATTTCTGCCAAGAGCTCAAATTGTGCTCTATATACTTCCCTTTGTGCCTTCTCATCGAATTTCTGTGGCTTCCTTCGTACTAGATCACCACTATTGCTGACACTCATGTCTGAAATGTGACTTCTGACAAAACCGAAGATGTCTGCATTAGAGTTTAGCTGCGGGGTTTGGAATGGGCTTTCCATTGTCTGAGGCTGATTAGGTTAATGGCTAATATATCCTCCTTGTGTAAAAGACAGTAAATCATCCTTTAATGTATTTAATTCACTTTGAAGTTTACAAATGTGTTCCATTTGTACTTCTTTTCACTGTTGTTGACTTTCCTGTAGTTACTGCAAGCTTTCCCGCAACTGTTGGAAACTTTTTCCTATTTCCTTTCTTGTTCCAGTTGCCACTGCTGTTGTCTCTCTTTTTGTTCATTTTCTTTCTCCTCCAACCACTGCTGTAGCCTCTCTTCTTGTTTCTTTTCTTTCTTCTCCAACCACTGCTGTAGTCTCTCTTCTTGGTTATTTTCTCGTTCTTCTTCTTTCTTTCTTTTTCATCCAACAACTGCTGTAATCTCTCTTCTTGGTTATTTTCTCGTTCTTCTTCTTTCTTTCTTTTTCATCCAACAACTGCTGTAATCTCTCTTCTTGTTTCTTTTCTTTTTCCTCCAACAACTGCTGTAATCTCTTTTTTTATTTTTCTGTTCAAGCTGCCACTGTTGCAGGTTTTCTTTCCACTGCTGTTGTCTTTCTTCTTGTTTCTTTTCTTTTTCCTCCAACAACTGCTATAATCTCTCTTCTTGTTTCTTTTCTCATTTTTCTTGTTTCTTTTCTTTCTCCTCCAACCACTGCTATAGTCTCTTTTCTTGTTTATTTTCTCGTTCTTCTTGTTTCTTTTGCTGTTCTTGTATTACTGCTATCAAATCTTCTATGTCGTAGTTTGATTTGCTACTTCTTGTTTCCATCTTTTTTTTCTTTTTCCATCCCACTCTCTTACACCAATTTGTTAAGTATCTGCTTGTTTGTTAATTCCTGGTGGAAATTTTTTTCTGAGGAACTTCAGCGATATAAGTGCTTCTTTATTAAACCAGTTTATTCTTTTTCGATACAAACTTTTAGTACGCAGTAATTCCCCAGTCAGTACGTTTCTCGTCATTTTAAACTTAACAACTTTTATAATACACGCTATAAATCACAATGATTCACAATCTCGATAATTTCGCTCTCTACGAGTGCAAAACACACACTATCTCGAAACAGAATAGTAAATTACCCGAAAAACCGTAACTACTGTTCGCTTAACCATACATTCAATCCCGCTGGCTTTTCTCGCCAGGCTTATATACTAACAAAGAGGCTTTTTGATCACACTAGAGCTTCCCCGATAATTCGAGAAACTCAATCACGCATACGCAAGCAGCGTCACGTGACTTCCGCTGTCGTAACGATTGCTTTTAAGGACTTTGCCCTATTTGTTGAATACATAGTGCCAGTTTAATACCAAACTTAATATATATATATTACTAATTGTTTGAACTTAAAAAAAAATATTTGTATGCATTAACAGACACATATATCTATGAAACTGATGCCCAGTTAACAAAATTCCAGTAATTTTTGCATACTAAGTTGTGGCATACTGACTTAATTACGTCACCTGTTGATCTAATTACTGTTTAATTTACTCTGTAATATTGTCTTTTAATGGCTAAAATATTATTATTATTACTGTTATATTGTTGGGAAACTTTGACTTACAGACAATTATTTCAATATTAACCAAAATTAACCTCATTTGACAAAAAATTACCCTGAAACTGACTTTAAAAGTTCAATGCCAGATTGGTATCCACTCACATTTTCATACCCATTCTACTTATGGTTAATCTATGGTGGATGCCTGTTTATGTTTATTTTTTGTGGTTACTAGGTAAACTACTAATGGGGACACCATATTTTCCAATAACAACAACAAATACACAAAATTCAAGTAATAATGTTACGTCTCCGCCTGTTAATTAATTTTTCCGTAACTTCGTTCCAACGAAACTTTAAC
>NW_013668028.1:79035-85370 GCF_000517525.1 Limulus polyphemus | reverse complement strand
CCTATTTCTAGTAAGAACTTGAACATTCGACGGAGTACATGTCATGTTAAACTTATATTAAAGTTTTTCTTCATTACCCATTTAAGCCGTCTCCAGCTATTAAAAGTACATGATAGTTCTAGAAACGTTGCGTCATAGTAGTCACGTGACTCGCCGACGCAACAGTAATGACAAGCAAGTCAAATTACACAGACAATACCAAAAATAGAAGTAATCACATCCATAAACCAAAAATAAAGCTCCAGGTGAGGATGGAATTCAAGCCATTCTTCTTAAAAAGAGTACACAGAGATTGTTTGACCATTTAACAGCGTTATTTAATTTATCCCTCAACTCTGGTTACATCTTAGTATCGTGGAAGCAAACAAATGTTCTTATGTTTCTAAAGGAAGGCAAATCAGCATATAAACGAGGAAACTACCGACCAATCAGTCTGACTAGTTATGTAGGCAACATTTTAAAAATAATTCTCAGGAATAGGATCTTCACTTTTTTGGAAATCACATCAAAATTACCTGAAGTTCAAAATGGCTTCAGAAAATTTCTGTAAACAACATATCATTTGGTTACGTTAACTATAACCATAATTGATAGTTTTAATAATAAGAAATGCATTTTCACCTGCTTTCTGGATATAGAGAAAGCATTTGATACTGTATGGCATAACGTTAAGATATAAATTGAAACGATTAGAATTACCAACAGGTGTTATTCGCTGGTTGTCTAACTTCTTAGAAAATAGAAAATATAGAGTAAATGTAGAGGGCACCAATTCAGAGTATTTTACTCCCGAGGAGGATGTTTTACAGGAAGTGATAATTAGCCCTATCTTTTACATCCTACGTGTAAGTGATATACCATTAAATGATTCAAACTTTACTTTAATATCACAATTTGCAGACGATGTAGCGACTCCTTCGATTGTAGCCTAATTGCAGGATTAAAATAAATGTTCCTAAAACAAACTTTGTTCTATTTTCAAAATCGATTAAAACAATAATAAATCCTCCTAACACGAGTTCTTCTAAATGTTGTCACATCGGCAAAATTTCTTGGTATAACTTACGATCCAAAATTAACGTAGAATAATCATATCACTCAAATTAGAAATAAGGTATGTCAACAAAAAAACTACCCGAAGCAATTAACAGATAAAAACCCAGGAGCCACACCAGAAAACATAATCAAGATTTATAAACAAAACATTAGACCAGTAATGGAATATGTCTGTCCTGCTTGGACAAATGTAGCACCAATACACATGAAGAAATTACAGACAATACAGAACAGAATAATGACCGTAGCCTATAGAGTACTAAGATCACCAAATACTAATTTCATGCATAAATACACTAATTAAAAACAGACTCGTAGATTTCAGTACTTTCATAAAATGTATATAAAAACGACTCATTATCCGATATAGATCGCTATATTATACATGATGACGACAACCCTAAGTATCTCTCCCCACTCTATGTTTACTATAAGAAAAGTCCAACTGCGCTATACCCTAACATATCGCTCAGAATTGTTTTCTTGTTTTGAATTTCGCGCCAAGCTACACGAGGGCTATCTGCGCTAGCCGTCCCTAATTTAGCAGTGTAAGACTAGAGTGAAGGCAGCTAGTCATCACCACCCACCGCCAATTTTGAGCTACACTTTTACCAATGAATAGTGGGATTGATCGTCACATCTGACAGCTGAAAGGGCGAGTATGTTTGGTGATACGGGGATTCGAACCTGCGACCCGCAGATTGCGAGTCGTGCTTCCTAACCACATGGCCATGCCAGGCCCGCTTAGAATTAAGTATCACTTGTGTATTTAAAATGGTTTTATACGTAAAATACGCAATTGATAATTATTTCAAGTGAAAAAAGTGACTTTTTGCTATGGAACTGTTTCGAGTGTATACGACTAAATGAAGAAAAATATTCAATATGGAACTGTTTGCTAGTATATATAACCAATTTAAGAGAAATATTAAAATAGCACTAAATGCTACAGATAGTCTCTCCATGGACGTGGCCTTGAAGAGGGAAGTAAAATCAGTGTTTCTACGCAGTGTTTTACATTAGTGTTCAAGTCCTGATTTCTTGGATAACTGTGTAGCATATAAACAATAGTAGAAGAGGGACGAAAAGGTCTGAATTGAACCTGACCCTCCAAGGTCGCGCAAAACGATCAAATACCGACAAAGACAAGACATTACTACAAGTGGCATATCCAAGTAGGGGCCAAGGATGGCTGAACACCCCCTGGCAAAATCCTCAGCCCCCTTAGCAGATTCCCCAATATCCTCTCCCGCGATAAGATAAATAACTTGAATACTTGATCAATTCCATTTTTATTGGCATGCTTTAGTCATACAGAGTTGAAAAATTTGATACCAAGAATCATTTTCAATTGGAAATATAAATCGCATATCCTCTATTCAATTCATCTGAATGAATGTCAATCAATAATTTTGGAAAAATCGGAAGAGAGCTATCAGATTTGAAGAAAGTAAGATTACTAATTGAAATCACTTTTGGTGTTTGGTACTAATTCTTCAAGTGGTTACTGCCAGTATGATTTAATGGTCAGATATGAAATGCGAAAAGTGTAAATGTGTCTGAGTGATCTCAAATATAATTAAGTAAATGTGCAATTTGACTATTTATTTGACGCCAAATTGCCCAGTTCCCTTGGTGAAAGCCCAACAGATTGGGTGAAAGTCTACAAGTAAAAGTAAACTCTCAGTAAAAACAAGTAAACATCCTGAATTTTTTATTTATAATCTTTGACTTGTAAAAATTTGTTCAAATTCAACTATTTACAAGGGGTACTTCAGTAACGATATAGGGGTTATTGTATAAAACATATATGTATTAATATATGGGAAGTTTGGATAACAGTTTGGTTTGCTTTAGAATACTAATTTAGCATGCCAAGTTTGGTCTGCATAAATCAACTCGTTTAGGAGGAGATGCGTCCACAGACAGACAGAAAGTTTTCCTCGATATTGGATATTTACCGGCTCCGACTGAGTAATTTTAGAAGAGACTGACATTTATGGTAAATCGCTACGACACATATTACTGTTTAGGTGTATAGTCAAGTAGCCCGTAAGTACCAATAGTTAAGCCAAAAAAAAATTTATGAAGGTTCAAAATAATAGCTAACAATACCTGAGTGAATCGTAGAGGCGTCGCTCGGTGCTAAAAGATTCGGAGCTCGGGTTCATAGGAGCGGAAATTTTCGGTGTTTCGGTATGATATCGATCATGGTTTTCTATTCTGATTTTTCAAGACACCAACTGGTGATTCGGGGCACTGTCATATGGAATTGGGGCACAGATCCCGTGTGTCAGTGCCTAGCGACGTCTCTTGTTAATATTTTGATAAATAGCTAGAATATTTGTATTCTATTTATATTATACCTATGCCAAGTGTAATAATAAGAAAAACGAAATATTAAATAAATTATGAGGAATGCCTAGAGCAACTAAACCTCTTGTCTCATAACAAAACATATGGAGTTGACAACAGGGAGTAATAAAGTTAGTTCTTGTACTACAATTTCTAAAACATAGCTTGTCTCTGTTTAGATAAGACCCTGGTGGCTCAATGATAAGTGTGGTTTGTCTTGAATTTCGCGCAAAGCTACTCGAGGACTATCTGCGCTATCCTTTCTTAATTTAGCAGCAATAGACTAGAGGAAAGGCAGCTAATCAACATCACCCACCGCAAACTCGTGATTTACTCTTTTACCAACGAATAGTGGGATTGGTCGTCACATATAACGCCCCAATGACTAATAGGATGAGCATGATCGGTGAAGGGGATTCGATCACCCTTACCACTATGCCGCCACAGCGGCAAGTCTGAGGGATTATAACGCTAAATATTGGGTTTCGATCTTAGTGGTGAGCAGAGCATAGAGAATTCGTTGTGTAGCTTTACGCATAACAACAAACAAAAAAGTCGATTATAGCAGCAACAAACACCAATATACCATAATGACTCACTGGTAAATCTGAAGTCATTCATTTAATTTATTATCTGTTATTTTGTAGCTTCATAAAAATGTATTTTTGGCTAATTATTGGTACTGACGTGATACTTGACTATACGCCTGAACAGCAACATGTGTTATAGCAATTTACAATAAATTTCAAGCTCTTCTAAAGCTACTCAGTCGAACCGTAAGTGAGGTTACATAAGAAATGATCTTTCGATCAACAGTCGAACCGTTAACAGACTAATCACAAGACATTTTTAGGGAGGATTATAAAAACTTTTACTTATACACAATCATACTGATGTTACATTGTTCAACGAACATTAAATCTAAGACAGTTGTTAAAGCTCTTAACTTGTGTTTGTGTGTTTCGTAAGTGAGGTAGACTCTTTCTTTAATGTTACTTTGAGTAATATAATTGGTAGAATGTATATCTAATTTTATTACTTTTTATTAATATACGTTTATTATAGAGACTGTTATACATTTTTAGTTTTTTACATGTATTTCCAACTAACCTAAATCTCCTAAGCTGGTCGAACCTTATGAGATATTACTGGGATTGCGTCGAAAATAGCGTTAACAACAAGAGTACATACCATCTGATGAAACAATGCACTCTAATCATTATAGGAAAGATCGTTAGAAAAGTATATTCAATTAGCTATAATCATTATCGGGTTGATTTTTAGTTTTGATCGAAATAGCTTGCTTGGGATATATGGAAATTGGAAATGAAACACTTCGGAAATTTGAAGTCAGGCACAACTTAGAATTACGAAAATAACTATTGTTTCCTATTTCTTTCGTTATGAATTACAAACTTATAATCTTACCTTTTTATATCTTTCACGAGGGGTAGTGTTCGGCGTGTGACACACGTTTTAAAGACAGGCGAAAAATGACTTTTGTAGGACTCTTTTAGAAAGCACGTCACTCCGCGTCCTGTATGAATAGTCTAGTGAGACATAAGCTGATGTCTTGATTTTGATGACTGGAGTTGACAACCACCTGTTGCTATCTATTGAACACATCAGTCAGCGCCGCTAGGCTAACTAGTTGTGTTTATGGCTTGAGTTGTTGGTCCACCACCAGTACAGTTTATTCTTGATGAGGGTTCGGGGAGCTATTTCTACACCTCCTGGCTAAGTGCAGAGTTTCATCTATCGTGGATTTGTTTTCTATACACTAATCCGAAAGCTTTGCAAAAGCTTACTGGTAGCACACAAAAGAAATGTGGTCTCTTCATTAGTGGACTACAACACTAAATAGAAAAGATATAAAATACCATGATATAAACGTTTATAAAAATAACAAAATTGGAGTTGCATCGTGATTTTTCTCATACATATAGGCCTTTTTTAACCGCAAAGCCATAAATTGAGCATCCTAATGAGGAATGATTAACTGCTGTGCTGTAAGAATATGGTCTAGTACTTAAATGACATTTCGACCCAAAGGAGAGGGTATCCAGAGGTTATATTTGATCAAAACTGAAAAATATTTGTGATTCAAATTACAACAATAAATACGTATGTGCAAATATACCAACAGTTCTCATAAGTGGTATTAGATTGTTTTTATTTATTTGTTAACGA
Organism: Limulus polyphemus; assembly: GCF_000517525.1. NCBI lineage: Eukaryota > Metazoa > Arthropoda > Merostomata > Xiphosura > Limulidae > Limulus > Limulus polyphemus. The sequence goes on along the minus strand of NW_013668028.1, from coordinate 79,769 downwards.
GTTAAACATTAATTAAAATTATTACGACTGTTGTTTTCTCTTTGTAGTTGAATTATTTGTTTAATGAAGGTGTCAATTAGCAGAGCTTCTGCTATTTTCCATCTATTCAGGTCAGTTTCTCTACGCATAATTGTAACAATTATTCTCAGATTCTTGTGTTCTTTGATATTTAATATTAAAATAAATTTCTACTTTAAAGCTGTTTATTACTCTTTATTATTTGTGTTGAAGAATATATTCAACTTGCATAAGTGATTCTACAGTAAAAGTAAGAAAGATAAATATTAATGTTCACCACAACGTAAATTATCTGTTTGCGATTTCGTCAATAGAACTGAAGTATCTACTAAATATTACTAAAAATTAATAATAATAATAATAATTGAAGTTCAATGTAATATTCAAATATCAATAAATATTGTAAAAGAATATTTTAACCTTATCACTTAAAATTTAAATATCTAACAGTTCGGTGTTTATTATATGCTAGCTGGAGTATCCGTCCCCTGGACGGAAGTTATGTAAATTCATGATTAATGAAAGGTTATCTTAGGACACGCAAAGTTGCTTCCCTTCTATGTAATTGTAAAAAACGCCCATAAAAACCGCAAAATGCAAAATTGAAAATCTGTATGTATCCCCGCATGGACCTAATGAGCCTCCATACTGTTACGCCTCCAGTCGTTAGTTAATTTTCCGTAAATTCGTTCCGACGAAACTTTAGCGACACAAGT
>NW_013668028.1:74415-78779 GCF_000517525.1 Limulus polyphemus | reverse complement strand
TACAAGACTAACACATATTTAGTAGTCTCCCGATAATTCACGAAGGTTCAGGAGAAGGAGTGGTGTGATACTAGTCACGTGACCTCGCTGACGCAACAATACCAATTTTGATGAAGATCCATCCTCACCCTTGCGAAGTAGTTACATGAACATACAGCAGACAGTACTATTATATCTATATAGATTACATAGGCCTGCGATGGTTTTATTGTCTTTATGGATATTTTTACATGTTGTACAGTAATTATTGTACGCTGGATCTGAAAATGATATCCATTTTTCTTCTTCACGTACAGATGTTTCACAAAAAGTCATAACGCAATAGATAAAAGAAAGACCACAACATGCAGTTTTGAGACTAAAAGACGCAGATTTCACACACACACACACAAAATCAGGATGAATGAGGATGCATATTTATTTGGTATTAATGTTCTTCCCTTTTCTTCGATTTGTTTGTATTTTTGTTAATAAATATAATAATAAAAAATGTTCGTTATGATAAAGGAAATAATAATTTGATCTAAGTAACAGTTCTTTTCTTCCCGATTTGTAAAACATCCTTACGTGATATAAAAAAGTAATATTACTTTCTAGATCCGCGTAGCTGAATTAATGAAAATCTGTTATAAAAACCAAAACAACTTTTACGAAGTTTAAATTTTTTAATTGTGTACCTGTTTAACGTTGAAAATTATTTATGATTTTAACTTTATACACAAGTGCCAAAATACTATAATTATGTAGTATATTACGAGACATTTTTATAAACTTAAATAAAATAATGACCTATATCTCTAGAATGTAACTTTATTAGCTCAATATTTCGCTATTACAGATTCGTTAGGAGCTATCGATATCCTACAAGTTAATTATTCCAGTTAAATCTAAACTGGAACACTGTCGTCAGTAAATCGTATTTAGGAAGTTCAGATCATATTAAAATAATATCAAACATTCTTGAATTTAAAGTGTCGAAACAAATCAAACCAACAATGCTAAATATATAATGTGTAAACCAACAGGTAAACTATTAAAATCATTGAACTTAGAATAGGATACGTTACGTATCTATATAAATATAATAGTAGTGTATTTTGTATGTCCATTTAACTACTTCTCAGGGTGAGGATGGATCTTCACCAAAATTGGTATGGAGGTTTATTAGATCCATGCGGGGGCACATACAATTTTTCAGTTTTACCACTACTTCACCCCCTGTAGATGGTTTTTACCAAATTTGTTATGGGGGTTCACTGGGTCCATGGGGAGATGCATATTAATTTTCAGTTTTGCATTTTGCGGTTTTTATGGGCGATTTTTAGCACCACTTTGTTCCTGAATATTCACCAAATATGGCATGAAGGTTTGTTGGATCCATGCTGAGATATATTCAAATTTGTGATTTCACATTTTGTGTTTTGAGTTTTTATGGGCGTTTTTGCGGATTTTACAATTACAATTTTACAATAATCTTTCATTAATCATGAATTTACATAACTTCCGTTCAGGGGACGGGTACTCTAGCTAGTATAAAATATCTCTTCATAATTGTATCTGCAAGTATTATTTCACCATATTATATAAATACATATACAAAACAATGTCTGAAAATATCTTTTAACCCTTGTAAGTTCGTATAGAAACTTCGTCAAAGTTCAAGATATTAAAATATTAAGAATGCCATTAACGTCTCAACACTAAAGACCAACTTTTATATTTGTTTATTTCAGGTTTCTTTTTCTTGATTAAAATCGATTCTTCAGTCTTTCGGTTGGAAAACTATAGCATTTAGGTAAGATCTTGACATCCGATAAGATGTTATCTGTTTGTGGTATGCCATATTATTTTCCATTTAAAGCTCAGGTTACTTGGGTTATTCCATACATAAGTGATAATATCATCACTGAAAAGAATAATTAGAAGACCGCACTTACCTATTAAAATAGTACAAAAACCAGGCATCTCCCTTAAATCATTACTAACAAGTTCTACACAGAGGAAAGAAACACATGTATGTAAAATAACTGCAAAACCACTAAAGATGGACTACATGATCGATGCCATAGTGAGAACGTTTCTTATGAAGTAACTTGTTAACTTGTGACAGATGGATTAGTTAGCTTATATCCGCTTCTAGCTGAAATTCCTTGTTCTATCTTATTTTAATAGGATCTGAAGTTTCTAAACACGTGTATCGATGTTCGATTTACTGACGACAGTGTTCCAATTTGATTCAACTGGAATAGTTAACTTGTAGGATATCTATAGCTCCTGACGAATCTATAATAGCGAAATATTGAGCTAATAAAGTTACATTCTGGAGATATAGGTGGTTATTTTATTTACTTTTATTATATAGTAATTTTTAACCCATATATACGCATAAAATACTGCTTTCACAAGACGACAGTGAGACTATTGGGGTGAAGTCGCATGTCTACAACGTTTTGTTAGAATTGGTCTCAGGAAGAGATTGACCTAGGGCAGTTATATCTCCTATCAAATTGGAGTGAAGTGTTCACTTATTCTAATTGTCAATTGCACTCGACTGGGAAGACTTTGCGCTCTTTATGGTCTGCCGTAAACCGATTACTTTAAACCACCTGCGGTACCGCTGTGAAGTTTAGTCATCTTGCAGCTTGTATGCTAAGGAGATGGAAGAAAGGACTATTGCTCTTGTTCAGGTATTGGTGCTAAAACCAGCAGTACTTAAAGCGTAGCGTCCATTAAGCGCCGGCATGCACGTGCCTGGTGTTACGTTACAAAAACTAATGGAGCGACTCTTGTATACAGTGAGGATTTTCTTTAACTGGGAACGTATAAAACACATAATAAAACAAAGGCTCCACAGCAGTAACGTGAGTCATATTAATTTTAGTAATGTTTCTCAATCGAAATTTTTGTTTCATAAGTAATCAAGTATCATATTTGAACTATGTGTTCGCTACTAAAAACCAATTAATTTCATAACCTTTAGTACTACAAACACTTCTAATTGAGTCAAATGATTTCAAATGAGACATCTACATCACATCACATTTGAACCTACTACATAAATAGACATGTGTAAATGTATATGTATATAGAGAAATACATTATTTCAAATATATAATAATTTAAATATTTTTCCAATAATGTGCAATTATATCTCCAACGCTTACAATTAATTCTCTAGAAGTGTGTGTGTGTGGCAAAAAAGGCCCCCGGTGGTTCAGCGGGAAGCTTGAGAGCTAATAACGCTAAAAATCGGTATTCAATACATCCAGTGGACACAGCGAAGACAGCCTATTGTGTAGCTTTGCGCTTAATAAACAAAGTGTAACAAAAAGGAGGAAATGAGATAAGTTTACTTACAGTAGCAATATCTGCTCGATACACAATGTAAGATGCCATGTTGTATTTTTGAACAGTAGCAAGCCGTATTATTGTTTGTTTGTTTTTAATTAAGCACAAAGCTACACAATGGGCTATCTGTGCTCTGCCCACCACGGGTATCGAAACCCGGATTCTAGCGTTGTAAGTCCGCAGACATAACGCTGTGTCACTGGGGGGCCTATTATTGTTAAGAAACATTATAAAATTAAACTGTTTTCTCATACGTGTAGTCATAATATATTAACTTTTTAAGATTCATAACTGTGTCTCAATATGATAATATAGTGATATATAATTTGGTAAAATAATCTTAATTTTCGTAACTATTTCGTAGATCATTATTGAGCTATGCTTGTAAGCAAAGACAATTATGGAGGTAGCGAAAACAGGCCCGGTATGGTCAGGTGGTTAGAGCGCTCGACTCGCAATCTGCGCGTCGCAGGTTTAATTCCCCGTCACAACAAACATGTTCGCCCTTTCTCAAACTCGTACAGGAAACAAGTACATTTGTGTGGTGATGAATTATTTCACCAAGTGGCCTGAGGCATATGCAATACCAAATCAGGAAGCTACAACTGTAACTTCGGCTATTAGTGATTTCTTCTTCAGATTTGGTATGCCATACGAACTGCATTCGGATCAAGGCCATAACTTTTTATTCAGTTGTGTTCCATAAATGCTGCAATTTGTTTGGCATACGTAAGACCAGGACAACGCTACTCCACTCACAATCTGATGGGATGGTAGAAAAGTACAATTGGACAATGGGATAGGAACTGTCAAAGTTTTGTAATAGCTGCCAAGATGACTGGGATGTCTTACTCCCTCCACTGTTAATGGCCTATAGAACAGCGGAGCATGAGGCCACTGGATAAACTCCTGCAAAGCTGATGTTTGGTCGTGAACTTCGGTTGCCAGTGAACCTGATAACAGGAAGCCCACCTTACAAAGAGTTGCCTGAAAATGTGCCAGAGTTCGTGAAAGTG
>NW_013668028.1:72065-73481 GCF_000517525.1 Limulus polyphemus | reverse complement strand
GGCAATGTTACGACAGCGGAAGTCACGTGATTCTGCTGGCGCGTTTGATTGAATGATTGAGGAGGCCCGAGTGCATTCGAGACGCCCCCTTTGTTACTATATAAGCCTGGCAGAGAAGCCAACAACAGACAGATAATTTAAGAAGTGGACAGTACTTACGGTAATATAAAGTGTGTGTTTGTACTAGTCCAGAGCGAAGTTATATCGAGATTGTGAATTGCTGTGATTTATAGCTTGTATTATAAAAGTAATTAAGTTTAAAGTGACGAGAAACGTACTGACTGTGTACTAAATTTTGTATCGAGAAAGAATAAACTGGTTTAGTCAAGAAAGCACTTGTATCGCTGAAGTTCCTCGGAAAGCATTTCTACCGGAAATTAATAAACAAGCAGATACGCAACATTTTCTTTGGCCGAATTCCTTCTTGTAACTTTACTTCTCGTCACAATCTTTGTTTGTCTGTCTGTCTACTTTTCCCGCTCATCTCACACTATTAATATGTTTATTACCTAATCGACTACTTGCTATATTCTCAGCATCAATAAATTTCACGCGACGTTCTATAATCTCGACATGACATCAACGACTTATAAAGTTTATAACTTACAACTCTTACCAATTTACGTAACTAAACTTGTCATAAAATTTACTTTGAAATAATTGCTTCTAACTCTCTTGTTATGAATAAAACTAAATAATAATAAAATACATCAATTAATATCTACACTAAACAATCCTTTATATCATGACATCCGCCTCACGGCTCCCTTTCACTTCCGTCACTAAAATCGTAATGGGCAGACAGTAATCTAACTATTCTAACTGGATAAATGCATTTTGACTTTTATGACTCTTCCTACTTCGAGAAATCAAGCGTGACGTGACACACACTGGCTTTTATATTGGTTAATTTTTCGACGACCAGATCCTGCCATAGAGTATAGCATCTTATTTAAATAATAATAGGTTACGTTAAATTTATAACATAAGTTTTTCCAACGTAATATACATTTTTCCATAAGGACAAATGGAGTCACACATCATATTTTTGTGCCGTGTGCATACAGATTAGTATATGTGAATGAATAAACATATTCTCCTCCTAAAATTAAATTAAAAACAATTGTATATTGGTTCCAAACGCTATGATTTGGTGTTTTTAAGTGGGTACGAGTCTCAAGACACCATTAAATCTTCATAAAGACTTTTACAGTTTATTAATTTAAAATACTCATTTTACTTGGTAACATTTACAATCCAAACAATAGTATCTTACATAATGAAAATGCTAATGTTAGTACTACTAGTACGGATACTTATAAGTTATAGCTGTAACTTATTGTTACGTCTCCGTTCGATAGTTAATTTTCCGTAAATTCGTTCCAACGAGACTTTAGCAACACAAGTCCTTTCTTA
>NW_013668028.1:69472-71281 GCF_000517525.1 Limulus polyphemus | reverse complement strand
CACCTCTTTCTGGAACAAATGAAATTTCTTGGGATGGAGTTTCAGGTTTGCTGCTTTCAACTGTCCAAGTATTTCCAGTGGTTGTCCCTTCAAGCTCGTTGCCAGATATAAAGCTTTCTGCTCCTCTGTACATTTGTTCATCTCTGCCAGTAACTCAAACTGTGCTCTATATGCTTCCCACGGTGCCTTCCCATCGAATTCCTGTGGCTTCCTTCGCACTGGATCACTCCTATTACTGACATTCATATCTGGGATGTGACTTCTAACGGGACTGAATATGTCTGCATTAGGGTTTAGCAGCAGGGTCTGGAAGGGGCTTGTCATTGTCTAGGGCTGGTTAAGTCGATGGTTAATGTATCCTCCTTGTGTAAAAGATAATAAATCGTCCTTTAACGTATCTAATTCGATTTTAAATTTACTAATGTTTTCCATTTGTACTTCTTGCCATTGTTGTTGATTTTCCTGTAGTTGCTGCTGACTTTCCTGCAACTGTTTGATACTTTCTTCCTGTTTCATTTCTTGTTCTTAGTTGCCACTGCTGTAGTCTCTCTTCTTGTTTATTTTCTCATTCTTCTTGTTTCTTTTCTTTTTCCTCCAACAGCTGCTGTAATCTCGCTTGTTTATTTTGCTGTTCGAGCTGCCATTGTTGTAGGTTTTCTTGCCACTGCTGTAATCTTTCTTCTTGTTTCTTTCTCGTTCTTCTTGTTTCTTTTCTTTTTCCTCTAACAACTGCTGTAATCTCTCTTCTTCTTTATTTTGTTGTTCGAGCTGCCACTGTTGCAGGTTTTCTTGCAACTGCTGTTGTCTCTCTTCTTGTTTCTTTTTTTTCTCGTTCTTCTTGTTTCTTTTGCTGTTCTTGTATTGCTGCCATCAAGTCTGCTATGTTGTAGTTTGATTTGCCGCTTCTCGTTTCCATTTTTTTTGTCCCAGTCTCTGACACCAATTTGTTACGTCTCCGTTCATTAGTTGATTTTCCGTAACTTTGTTCCGACGAAACTTTAGCGACACAAGTCCTTACTTAATAAAACTGGTTTATTCTTTCCGAATACAACTTTACGATACACTCAACTTCAACAGTCGCGCTATAACAAACTATAATTCACGTCTCACGAGCTCGTCTTCAACAATACGTCTCTCTCTGACTGCAGTTCAATTACTCATTACCTACACACACTCCCGTCACGTTGTGAACGTCTTATATATATGCCAGACTAGCATATATCTAGTAAATGCTAGGGCATTCACGAAGGAACAGGATATTTCTAGAAAATGGGTGGCGTGACACTAGTCACGTGACCTCGCTGACGCGACAGTTATTTACATGTATAATATATAGGAGTGGCAAGAGAACTAATCCTTGTGGAACTCCTGCTGTATTATTCATGGTTTTTGACAATGTATTATTTATTCTAACAACTGCAATGTGGTCAGTTAAAAAGTTTGATATCTATCTAATTATCACACTACTGATGTTGATTCAATATAGTCTATATCTAATGGCATTATGCCACACACTATCAAAAGCTTTCCAGACATCAAGAAAAACTCCTGTAATGGCTTTTTATATAATAATTATTGAATTATTTAAAAACCGATTTCGTGAGTTGTGTTAAATGATCTATGTCTCTCTGTTTTTACAAGAATAATTTTGTATGTTTGAAAGAAGGTTGTTTTCATCACAAAAATGCAAGAGCCTTTTTGCTAAAATTTTTTCAACTAGTTTACCTAGATAGGTAATCGGATGTTGGTATACTTTGGTGACAGATTTTCTTGTAGGCAGATTTTGTTAAACAAGACCCATGTCTGTAG
>NW_013668028.1:63943-69001 GCF_000517525.1 Limulus polyphemus | reverse complement strand
GTGTGAGTTTTTGGTTGTGGATGCGGGCACAGTGTTCTTTGATGGCTCCATTTTGTAAGTGCATTGTTAGGCGTCTTGACAGGGTTGTGGTAGTCATTCCGATGTAGGAGGCGTTTGCCAGGACAACAGATCTACAGCAAGTGAACATCATTTACGAGTACAAGTGTAATAAAGGAGACTGCGAGCTCCTGGCAAACGCCTCCTACATCGGAATGACTACCACAACCCTGTCAAGACGCCTAACAATGCACTTACAAAATGGAGCCATCAAAGAACACTGTGCCCGCATCCACAACCAAAAACTCACACAAAAACTCAAACAGGTACGATCAAGTCCATAGCTACTCTGTTGAAAAATTTAAAAGCTTCGAGTAAGATGACGTAAACAATATTACAAAAGCCTAGTACAAAAATTAAATTACATTCTCAACATTTGATTCGTACAGATTTAAGTAATGAAACTTGTCATAACTATTGCTTTTAAAATGATTAACTTTAAACATTCTTGTTATGAAAACTAAATAATCATTAACTATTAGATTAATAGATACGCTAAATAATAACTAAACAGTCTTATATATCCAACATGTAGTTATAAACTGGTGGGAGGTCTGATGTTGGGGTCGTATGTTCGATTGATATGTAAATAAAATGAGGAAATGATCACTGAAAATTTGAGGGTGAACATAAAACCTCTAAGTTCCGGGAGTAATGAGTTTGGTACAATAATGTAATCGAACACTTTGTATGTGTCATTCACTGAGTTGTATCATGTTGGTATGTTTGAGTTAATTACATGCATGTTATTTTTTCTTGTAGTGTGTTGAGTGCAGTTCCTTTACTATTTCTGTGGCTGCTGAAATAGTCTGAGTGTGAGACATTTAAATATCCTATAATTATTGGTTTAGGGTGTTTATTTTCACATTGCTGCATGTCTGAGGAACTGTTAAGTTTATAGGTTGTGTATTTTGTAGTGCTAGTGGGTATCTGGCTTGGTTGTTTTGTAACTGTAGCCTTGATTGGTGGAGTTTGCAAGAGGGGTGTTCATGTATGCTGGGGCTGTGGTGTTGGGTTTGAGAAAAGAGTAAATTGGGCTGTGCCATTAGTTTGTTGTGTAACAAGAGGGATATTTAAAATTGTGTTTCTTACATGTTGGTATTTGAAGCAAGCTTTATAACTAGCTATGTGGGAGCCTTTGCAGTTGGCGCATCTAACCTCGTTACGTTGATTAGAGCAGCACTCCACATCCTGCAACCCTGAACATCTTATGCACCTGGGGTAAGCATTACAGTAAGGTTTAGAGTGTCCAAATTTCTGACATTTGAATCATTGTGTGATATATTTGAATTGTGACTTGACAATTTCTGTTTTATGTGTTTTATAAAAGAGGATGTATCCATTGGCAAGTAGATAGTCATAATGTTCTTTGATTTCAAATGAAATTGTAATCAGTGGTGTCTTTTGTTTGGAGCAGAAAGATATAATTCTCTGTACGTTCTTCGGTTGAAAACCTAATGCTACTAGTTCGTCATACATTTATGATTCTTCAAGATCAAGGTCTACACTTTTGACGACTATTGAGCGTAACTGGTAGGTGTCTGTTGGTGTGTATATACTAGTGTTGCCACCAAAAGCTTTCTTAAGCCAGTGGGCTAATAGGTGGGTATACTCCTTTGGTTGGTCATATTTTACAACGAGACCACCTTTGGGAATACACTGTATTTCCTTAAAATTAAATGTGTTTTTTAAACTCTGCAGCAATTTGTGTTTGGTAAAATATATGTGGAACTCCTTCAACTATTAGTGCTGGGATGTTTCATGGTTTCTGTGTTGTGGCATTACATGTGTTGATTAGCGATATAGGTGTGCTGCATGGTGGGGTGTTTGTGGTTGGTTCTACATTAAGTGTTTGTGTGTACATTAGTTAGATTATCGGGTTTTATACTTACTAGAGGAGTCTTCTTTTTTCCTGTGCTTCCTTTAGACAGTGGTAAAGCCTTCATCAGCAGATTTTTGTATTGACATCAGTGGATATTGTGTCTCGAACTAAGTCGTCACTAATGGCATCAGGAATAATGGTCCATAAGCTGGCCTCAATCTCCTTGCTAGTCGTGGCTGGACTTGCAGATCTTGTAACAACACTGATAAAAAAGTTGCAATCATGGTTGTAGGATGCATATTCCTTCATTATTCTGGCCCTGAGAAGGACCGAGATATTGTCTCACTATAAAGAAACAAAAATTAAAATTGAATAATCTTGAGCTTCAGGAAAACAAATCTAACCTGAACTGCTGTCTCGACTCGACTGATAATTTATCCAAACTAATACATTTCAGCCGAATTTCTTATCAGTCAGTATTAATACTCACGCACTGTATATAAATTCATACTCAGAAGAAGATGACTCCTTTACTGCACATGGAGAATTTATATATATACAGATACATATATAGAGGAAGATCTAGCAAGGACCATGGGTATGTTTTGTAGAACTCTTGCCACTCACCTAAACTGAATGACAATTTGCCAAAGAGAATCACTTGATAGGTCGAAAACAAGAGTCATAATTCCCTTTCATCTGAGTTTTCACATCATCACTTATGCGAACTTTTATTGTTCAAGATATTACACCAACCACCACAAGCCATCCTAAGTTGTGTAACAATTGAGAAACTAGCATCTGATATCCTATTAATATTTCTTTTAGTGAAATTTTGATCAATAGCCTAGAAAGTAGGGGTCGCACAGCATTTTTGGTTCAGCTGATCTTGTTACTACATTTTGTTGAAAAATACCACTCAATAGCATGAAAAGCAAGGAAAAATACTTCCTTTCAGCCAATAATGTTCAACTATGATACTATCCATTCTGCTTGTAATCGAGTTAGCCCTAGCTGTGTTGTTAAGGAGGCCATTATCAGTGTCTCAGCCAACCATAGAAGTTGTCTCTTGCCTTTATCTGCCGTACTTTCTCATCTGGTTTTATCAGATAAGTACTTTGAGCTCTTTCGTTTTCATAAGTTGAGTTGAGGTGCTATAAGACAGCATTCCCACTCTCCTTTAACTCGTCACTCTCAGTCTCTGATTCTTGGTTTGTCTGTAAGGTACGGACCAACTTATCAATATGTTCCATGTTCTTTTACATGCTTCTCTCTGGCTGTAACTTATATATCAATGGACCAATATGTTCAGCATAAAGGATAAAGACTTGTGCAGCCAGTGCTGAGCTGCTTCCATGTTGCTGGCAGGTACCAAAGCCACACCCAGTCTTCTTGATAGTACATTCATTCCTTAACTGTTTTGTCATGGCACCTCTTTCCTAGTTCCTGACATGAAAAGGTAAGTGCATCAACTAATGCAGACCTTAACCACTCCATTGTGAACACCGTGGAACATCTGCTCTAGGGGAAGAATGTACATCACCTGAACAGACAGCAGAATCTCTCATTTTAATATGAGTATGTTCAGTGAACAACCTCTTTATTTCTATTCATTCTATCCCTAGTGGCTCAACAGTAAGTCTGTTGGCTTATCATGCTAAAAAACTGGGGTTTTTACCTGTGTTTTGCACAGCAAATAGCCCATTGTGTGCTTTGTGCTTAACTACAAACAAACTAATAAACATCCTATTAATTACTCTGTGCGGCATCATCATGATATATGGCAAGTGCTTGACCCAGTTGGCTTGGTCAGGATTAACAAACTTGGCAAGCATCTGCTCAGGGCATCATTGGCAGAGGCTCCAGCATGAACATCATTGGGACAGACAGCCAATTCACTAGAAACCAGTGTGGCTGTACCACAGTGCCTGATGTGTGGGTGGTTGTTTAGCTCATAGCATGACTTAAGCTTAGTGTGATACAGGCAACTGAATATGATTGTCTATTCAATGTATTACCACTCTCCTGCACCTGATTTAAGGTATCCTTTGATACATTATCAAGACAGAAACTGACTCTGTTAGATTAAAAATTTCTCTCACACCCAAATTATAGTTTATAATTTCATCAGTTCTCTTGATAGATTCTTGATGAAATTATCAATGAGAATATCCTTGCAATTTTTTGAGGAATTGCAGCAAGCCATATCTTATTATGTAATTGGCAAAGATCACTATTTATGTAGCCAAGCTCTTGGAAATGCTGTCTACTGAGCCTTAAACCCAGTTCAAGGGATTGCTTGATATTCCCCTGAATTAAACCATTGGTCCTACTCAGCAATGACTTTATCCCAGTCTTAAAGTTGTACCTCATTCAGATCAAGTATTGCGCCATCTGATTTGGAGACCGACCATTTCAAGTAATTACCTGCCTAAAATATTTCAAAAAGTGGCCCAGATCTTCTTTCACGATAATCTTGAATATCAGAGGCGAGATCTACTCTACCTCACTCACAGGGACATGTGACTGTAGCCAAGGCCTATGAGCTCGTAACCAACAATTGGCTAAGCCGGCCTAGACATTTGATGCATACTCAGAAACCGTGATACCATATGAATGGTAGGTTATTGTCATTGGGCAGCAAAATCACGAGTTGCCATTGGCAGCTCATCTATAAATTCTGCATGTCCTAAGGTTCTATATGATCCAGTATACTTCCTGGTTTAGAGATGCTTACTACTGCCCCTTGGATCATCAAATTTAGCAATTGGAGGCCACTGCTTCACCTGCCAGTGAAACAGCTATGGTTGGTGGGTATCATCCAGTAGTGGCACCTTCAGTTTCTTCAAACTGTTTCAGCTAAAGCTGGGATTACATTACTCTGGTAGTTCTGTTTTGGACTCACCATGGGGACACTCAGTTGTCTATGCTTCTCTCACACTGAAATTGATATTAAGGGGAATAAGTCACTCATCTAGTTCTATGTCCTGCAGCTTCAGTGAAATAGAAGTGACAGACCTTTGCAACATTGATGAACGTCCTCATTTAGGAGAGGACATCCCCTAACCCAAAAACTCTTGAACATATATCTCCCTTCAGTGATCAAATTATCCTCTTAGCCTTAGGTCCTTCTTCTTGTGAAAAATTCTATATCCTCAAGAAAGTTGCCTTTTTAATTT
>NW_013668028.1:57301-63617 GCF_000517525.1 Limulus polyphemus | reverse complement strand
TCCTCTTAGCCTTAGGTCCTTCTTCTTGTGAAAAATTCTATATCCTCAAGAAAGTTGCCTTTTTAATTTTAATACCACGAAAATATTGTTACGACAGCGGAAGTCATGTGACGCTAGTAACACGTCATGAGCTTCTAGAAAATTCATGTCCCTTAGTGAAGCCTCGAGTGTTTACTAGATATGTGGCATTCTTGTATATAAGACCGCCAAGAACTGACGGCAACAATCGGAATTGAATTGCAGACAGAGATAGAAACGACAATTGAGTCAAGCCCGTCAATCGTTCATTTGTTGTGAATTATAGCGTTTGTTTAAGTTATAGCCTGACTGTGGAAATTAAGTGTATTGGAAAATTGTATTGAGAAAGAATAAATTAGTTTTATTTAAGAAAGGACTTGTATCGCTAAAGTTTCTTCGGAAAGAATTTTTACGGAAAATTGACAAACGAACACAGAGGCTTAACAACATATACGGTATTTTTAAGTAATTAAAACCGATTTCTCAACAAGTTTCAGAGAGACAGACCAACTATTAATGATAGATTCCATCAGGAAATAAGGAGAGTAATTCATAATCTGATGATCTAGTTTTCCTTGTGTATGTGAAATATTAAATCTAGAGAAATTTGGTTTAAAGGAATAAAATATTTATTATCAAACAATGAAAAAGACTGTCTTTTCATATGTACTCGTTTACATGAAAAGACAGTCGCTTCTACTAGATTATGTTTAGCTCCACAACTTTCTTTCGTTAGAGATCAATTTCCATCGAATTATACACAATGATCTTGAAGTAAGTACTTATTTGATGATCTCCTAGTAGAACTGAACTAAAAAAGTGCATGTGAATTCAACAAGAAAGCTCTTTTTTTTCCTTCCATAGTCGACATCATTACCTCTTGACGTTTGTTCGCATTTAGACAATGCCAACTTGGCCAGCAAGTTACAGAGATAATCCTTTCATCACAGATATTATATCTTACTGTAATGTCTCCTTGAACAGAATAGACATCATATACTATAGAGAACAAAGAAACAAAACAACTGGAATAAAGCAATCTTAACGACTTTCTGGATCACGTGTTTATGCTAAAACTGCATTCGTATTGAATAAACGAAAAATTAAAAAAAAAACTACATAACCAAAACAGGCAGTAAACATACGATCAGGTTTTATATCTAAAAATTGTATTTCTATATAATAAGATTCAGTGCCTGTTTGTCATGTAACTTCTCCTAAACCGCTGGTCACTTTGACTTCTAAAAGGTACAAAACGAATCATCTCGGCCCTGAGGTTTGCACGTAGGTAAAACTTTTCATCCAATCCTTTAGGGAACCCGTGTATTTCGCCAAAACACTTTTACAGGGATTCACCAAAAGCAGACCCCAAATTTGGCATTGATTTACATTAGAGCACATAAATAAGTAGGCCTACTAATTACCGTTTAATTATAATGGCAATGATCATTAAGCTGAAAAAATGCAAATTAGTAGTTCAAACATTAAATTTGCATCATAGCGGCCCTGTAAATGTAGGCCATAGGCCCACGAGTTTGCTAATGTTAGTTAATAAGAACTTACATCTCATAATGCGTTGTTGTTTTTGCTAAACACAAATTGGCTATGTGTGCTGTACAAACAATAGGTTGAAACCCGACTTTTATCATTGTAAACTCTCAAACTTCCCACTGAGCCACTGAGGGAGAGATCTCTCCTAAAGGATTCTTCTATAAAGTAGGTAGTCTCGAAAAACAAACAAACTAATCACTAAATTAAAAATAGGAAGAAAGAGAGAATAAAAGACCCTTTAACAATGAAAACTTCATTTTGTTTTTATATTTAACAATGATTCAGTATCACCCCTCATAAAATGGACAATCTAACAAAAAAACTTAAACAAAAATGCATGAAATAGCCACTAACATAGATATAGCATACAATAATACAAAAATGGCAGCACTTAAAAGAAAAATCTTTAATATGTAAAAACTTTACACATTAAAAACAAAAAAGGGACTAAATAATAACTGTATCTCACTCACACAATCTCATGTGCAAGTGAGTAGTAGCATGTTAAACATATACATACTATACACGAGAAAAATTATACGTGCAAAACACTTTTTTTCACACACACTTGTATACATCAAAGACTGTGGACATCATCTTTATCTAAGAAAAAATACACACACACACACACATATATATATATATATACAAAATATAAAAACGTGCACTTTTAATATCCTCATAGGCAGAATAGACATCATAAACCATAAAGAATATAAAAAAGCACAGATCAACAATTTGAAGTTGTATCACTTGTTCTGCCAAGCCATCAGACTGGGGTAGATAAGTCTACACCACACCTAACCCTTTCCACAACTCAGCAAACATTTAGTTCCCTGGATCGTGTGGGTTCCTTCCAGTTCTCCAAATCATACTATACAGTTCTTGGCTCACACTTTCTATACTCTCTCAGCAATCGTTTGTTAGAAAATTAAAATCAGGAGTTACTCTTAATTTGTTATAGACTCCAATAAACCTTCTTAATCTAAGAACACCTGCTTTTTGAGTACCTGTCCAACTTGAAATTCTAGCAGCCTCATCAATTTCATCAAGAAAACATTCTGTATCTTCTTCCATTTTAACATAAAACAGTGGTATAATGTTTGTTAAATGTGTAACATTGTTGATGAGACTGGTGGAACTGCAGTGGCTTTTAAGTCTGCTTTTGCTATTATCTTAGTTCTAGGTTATGCACCCAGGACTGCCGTAATATCTGCTGTAGCCAAAGCCATATCTTAACACTTTGATATTTATTTCAACTTCTGCTACCTTAAACCAACCAATCTCAAATTTTCTTTCTAAATTATTTACAGCCCGTTATTAGTTAACCCAAAAAACTTGGTGCATTGTACCGATTTGTAATGGGTAAGTCAAGTGTGTGATGATACATATTTTTCACTCCATCCAAAATGTGCTTCCATTTTTGTGAGAGCTGCAGCTATCTTTGAGAAATTAACTATACAAATAATCAGTAGTATCACAATTAGTTTTTATGAAATGACTTATCATCGGCTGTAGTCGAGCACAACAATTTACAAGAATTTATATGGGAAATTGATAATTTCCTGCAAAATAAAAGGGCGGGTTTAAGTTCTAATTTTAAGGATTGGTGTTATATTAACCTTCAATCATCTGTCCACTGTCTATTGACTTGCTAATATCCAGATGTAAAATCTAACATGTTGAACCAACAGGAACCTTTTAACATATACAGGCATATATCTGTTTGTTGTAAAAAAAAGGCATTACTGCAAGTCACCACATCTAGAAATTTAAAATTCACAAGGAACCTCATTGTCCCTTCTTTCTTCTTAACAATCACAACTGCAGGCGACTAAGCACTCTCCAAAGATTATATGACTCTGTCTGTGTGTCTATATGATGCTGGGTCACTGTTGTTTGGCCCAGTCAGCCATTTTGTCCCATAAATACATGAGAGTATTCACCCAACAAGCCAATGAACTGCTTTCACCGCGTTGGGCCTAGATTGTTGGCACAATTATCGAACTACAATCTGGGGTAAGCCAGTAGCAACATATGATTTGATGCGACATATTCAGCCATAGCATTACCACTAGAATTGGTTAATCCCACTTTGATCACTGTGCCTACAATCATTCCAGTGTCCAGCAGGAGAGCTGCTCATCCATAGTTACAAAGCAATGATGTGACTCCATCCATTGTTAGACTGATCACTGCTGGAACTAATGCTGCCTGGTTTTTGAACAGGAAACAGCTTATTTCATGCATAGCTCCTATGTCTGTATTACACAGTACTGTCTCACTAGGGGCCACGCTTCTCCTGTACCTACCAGAGACTCAACCTCTCACCTTTACACCCTTATTACCACATACCTAGCTCCACCCAGCCCTGACAGAGCTTGGCTGACCACTAAACCTTTAGTTGCAAGCTGTCCACTGTGCTCTCTAGGCTGGTAGTCAATCATGACATGGACTCTGTTAGTTTGTTTGGGTATTTTCCACAGCATTCACTGTTTCCTGTTGGTAATCTTGAACATGCCGATCTAATGGCTGGTTACAAAGTACTGATATTATGAGTTGCCCGGCATCTACTGATCTATCAGTTTGAGCCTATAGCTCTGCCTTTTTTTTTTGCAAAGCAAAGTACGGGCAATTCCTTCACTAATGCCACACTAGCCAACAAGTGAAGCAAACACTTTGCTCTTCCAATCCTAGATAATGCCTAGACAAAGGCATTGTCTGTAATTTTGGTATGCATTCCATGAGCAGACCAGGTAGTGGCATGTACTCTTTTAAAGGCATATACCCTATGGGCAGACCTTGCTGTAGCATGTATCCTTTGAATGAAACTTACTGCTGCATGTATCTCATGAGTGGATCTGCATAGTCTTGCCAATTCGTTGGATACCAGTTTGGTTCCATTGTATTTTCATCCAGCAGAGGCATCTAGTTGCTAGTCTAGACCAACCCAGTAGAGGCCAAGTTCACACCATCCACTAGTGGAATTGCCACTAAAGTTGCCACTGCAGGCTTCATTCTCTCAGATGGCCAGTTGGAAATGACGACTTCAAATCATGTTATGATGAACACTGCTTTTTTGAGAGTGAGGATGTCCCTCATTCTCAGGTGCTGTCACTTAAACTCATTGAAATGCCCTCAACGATTTTATCAACCAGGATTCCCCTTCTAATGTGCAGACGCCATTGTTGGGTATACCCTCCCAATTGGCACAGATGCTATGTGTAAGTGGTCTTGAAATTGGCCCAGTATATTATCTGATTCTTGACTGAGTTAAATCAGCAACATAGCTCATACATAACTGTTTCCTAGTCATCATACTGCTCCTCATACAGATATTTAATATCATAGAGATCTTTCTAAGCTCAGGACAAAACAACTGAACAGCCTATTCATGAGTCTATCTGTTTCCTACAGTAACCTGCCTGAAACATTTTAGGAATCAGTCTAGTTTCTCTCTTGCAGGATCACAATCTTCATCCATGAGCATCTATTGCCTCAACTATGAATGGCAGAAATTATTCATTATCAGCATGTCCAACATCTATCCACTAGTTTTTAGTTATCTTGACCAGAGCTGGAGCTGCTGTGCTCTGACTAGTAAGAGCATAGGAGTTTGGTAGAGACCTTTTCATGTGGACTTGGGCACGTCACATGCTATTCAATTCTGATGAACCTTGTTTGTTCATGCTTGAATTTTCCTGAGATCAATTTTCAGTGGTCCATTTATTCAACTGGTCTGAGCACTTCAAGTGTGAGCAAATTTCCCTGAGCGAGTTTACCGCTTTTCTTAATTACTAATTATATTATATTATTATATTATAATTTTAGTTATAATCATCTTTGTAGCACAATTTCAAATTTTGCTGAAGATGGAACACGTTATTCCGAAACGTTCAAACCTTGTAAGTAAAATGTTTTATATTTTATGAACTGTCTTCATCTGATACCAATTTATAGCGTTATAAGACCTCCAAGTTTCCGTTGAGCCACCGGGGTGGAGTTCTTATAATAGATTCTTCTATAAATGTTTCGTTAAACAACATTTTAAGCACAAATTGAATAGAGAGAAATAAATAAATACAATAATTAGTTTACCTTTTTGTTATTTTAAGACAAAATGATTTATCCCTTTTTAGTTAGGTACAAAGCTCCACAATGGACTATCTGTGCTGTGCCCCAGAATAAAGTATAAAAAATAGTCATTATAACGTACAGAAATGAAAACATTTTGTATTTTCCACTTCGTAATATCAATATTTGGAAATAGGGAATCTGGAACACATTGATATGGCCATCTTTGTCTAACTCGTGGGTGGAATGATCGAGTTGTAGAGCATGTAAGCACATATTTTCAATTTATTTAGTATCTTATTATTTTTAATGCATAAAATTTACATTCTTTTAATTTGGGATTAAACATATCTTAAGAACAAACTAGGTGCCAGTCATTTACACCCCCTTACACTCGCACTATAAGTATGATATTGATAGTATGAGTACGACTCACGGGCTTAATAATAACACTTTACTAATTACTACAAGTTTTTCTGAAATAATACCATAATGACAAAAAAGTTACAAATTAATACGCTGTTAATAGTTAAAGTTACCAATTCTCGGTTAATAATGCTTGGAGACGGCTTGAATGGGTAATGAAGAAAAACTTTAAGTTTAACATAACAGCAAATGTACAACGTTTCGACAAAGTTTTGTCATCATTGGGTACATTTGCTGTTATGTTAAA
>NW_013668028.1:17240-57197 GCF_000517525.1 Limulus polyphemus | reverse complement strand
TTTAACATAACAGCAAATGTACCCAATGGTGACAAAACCTTGTCGAAACGATGTACATTTGCTGTTATGTTAAACTTATATTAAAGTTTTTCTTCATTACCCATTCAAGCCGTCTCCAAGCATTATTAGTCTCAAAATGGGTTCCGCGTCATCGAATTTCAATTCTCGGTTAGTTTAGTGTAAAATTTAAGGACAACAAGAGACCTATTTGCCCATTTACTACTACTAGTAGTGGTACTAGTCTTTTCCATTACACTAAACTTTAAATACAAAACAAAGAAAAAAACAAAAAGTCACTCATTATCATTCAAATACTTAATTTAACAAGCCATGAACTCTCATAACTTCAAGTTATGGCATAAGTTAAATTAACTCTTTACATTTGAAGGTAAACCTTTTCAAAAGCCTTGAAAAGGCCAACCACCTTTTAGTTTCAGTGTTAAAAAATCAAAGTGTAAACTATTCTGAAGATGACTTTTACCTTGCGAAGTCTCCCGCTGGGACAGCAGTAAATCTACAGATTTACAATACTAAAATTAGGGATTCAATTCCCCTCGGTGGGCTCAGCAGATAGCCCTTTGCTGCTTTGCTATAAGAAAAGCACACACCCAGCAAAAACTAATATTTGTATCTCCTAGCCATACCATTATTTATTAAGTACAATAAAGCATGATTTACCAATACTATTATAGATTATTTTCCCTTGACAGTCTTAATCAGTTCTCCTCTAACTCTTCTTGTGTTCAAAAGAAAATTTTAGAAATCTTAACCCATCCTATTAGGAGAACCTTTCCATTCCTAGAAAGTAGGCTTTCAGATGGAATATTAAGAACCACAAAATGAAACTTGTAAAATTAATGAAGAAGTCAACTGAGATTAAGATTTTAGCTGTTAATGAAGCCATAATTATGGGTAATTTTAATTTCAGACATTGAGGTTTGGAATGTTAAGAGTCAAATTTTGCAGGAGACTGGTGTTTAGAAACCATTCAAAATGGTTTATTTCATTTCACCATTTAATAAAGGAACCTGTTAGGAATAATGCTATTTTATTGTTAATTTTAAACACAGAAATAGAGAGAAGGTGGAGATTTTGGGAATATTTGGGTGCAATTGGTTGTTTATCAATTAAATTTGATAGAGATCAGGAATAATGGGATTATAAGTTACAAATTTCAAAAAACCAAGTTTGAAGAGATGTGCCAAGAATCATCTGTTGTAAACTAGCAACTGAATTAATTGAAGATACTGATCAAACATGGAAAAATGTTAAAAATACATTTTTAAATATTCAAGACAAACATATTTCTTATAGAATAAAAAAGGTGGCTGGAAGTAAAAGGTCAGGTATGACAAGAGACGTAGATGGCTATAGAAGATCAAGAGAGTTGATCAAACAAGAAATTAGGAAGTCAATTAGGGTATATGAAAAACATTGGGCTGAATTTGTAAAAATTAACAGTAAGGATTTCTTTAAATACATTAAGTGTAAGCAAAATGTTAACATGGGATAGTGTTATATCCAGGTGTTTTGTTCACGATAGCACTTTGGTTATTTTTTACCTAATTATATTATAGTTAGAGAGATAGTTAAATTGTATTTAGGTTTTACTTTTATATTTTAGTTAATTAGGAATGACCTATTTCAACTTAAGATCAAACCTAAACATCACCATACAAGGTCAAAAGAAGTACAATGGAAGTAACAAGATGGAATGAAAACTATGAAACTGGTTCTATAAGGAACAAGTAATTTTAATTAGCTGTAATAGTTGAAAGAAAGAATGAAATATATATATATAGTATAATTTTGACATTCTTTAGTATCTTCAAGGCAATAGAACATCTGATATAATTTTTATAAATCACAGCATTTCATATACAGTACAGATGTTGATAAGGTATGTGACAATGTTAAACTAATACTAACCTATTTCACATGTTATGTTCAGTGACAAATTTGGATATATGAATATTAATACATGACAAGTATTGCTATGAATCTAAGATATCTCCAAACAAGCGTACATGTCAAGATGCCTTTGATGGTCTTTTGCAAGTTGAGTTCACTGGTTAGGAAGTCATCAAAGAACATACATGAACTAGAAATCTGAACATGGAGTATTCTCCAGTTTTTGAAATGACATGTTTTTTCTCAATCACATTCATATGATTCCTTTTGTTTTTTGATATCTAGTTCAATATCACAGTAGTAGACAAAGATTATGAATGCCATGGCAAATAATCTACTTTTGTTTGATGTGTGATTTATGCAGTCATTCTTTTTGTCAAGATCGATTTTAAGTGTTTTGCATGTATGTATTCAATGGTGTATTCAACATGCATAGCTTAATTACAGTGCTCTTGACAAGTTATTAAACATACAGTTATTCTTATAATAGGTTTTGTATTATCCATAGCATATTTTTATTTTCTATTTCCTTTTATAGTTCTTTCTCAATCCTGACAGTAATATAGGTTTCAATATTGTTCCACAACTTTGTCACTTCATTTTGGATTATTTTGTTTCTTTCATGTATAGGTATGAGAATAGTCTTAGGAAACATAATCAGGCCTTATTTTAGTACAGTTAAATGTATGAAATACCTGCCAAATTTCTGCTCCAACAATCCATATTTTCTGTTTTGACTTTTTTCTTTCTTACTACAGAACAACAATTGTAACGTAGGTATATTTTCCTTAGACCACTCTATGACATATGGTAAGAAATTTGTGATTTTTTTTGGTGGGATTAAATTTTGAAAGCAGTGTTCATTGAAGTATGTAAACATAAAAAGTTGTGAAACTTTACAGTGAACAAAAGGTATAATGATAGGAATTTCAGTGTATAAGGATCATAAACTTCTTAAAAACAATAGTAATTTTCAATCCAGAATCATAGTTCATTTGGCCTTCCAACAACTTACCATCTTCAAAAACCTAGACTCTGTTCTTGATCATTTAATTTTAATTATTGAGAGCCAACAGCCGTCAAGGATGTTGCTGTTCTTGTTGAGCATACACTCTATATCATGATCATTTATGAAGTATTTTTTTAACTTAACAGTTAGTCCAGCTCATTCTGTAGTATTTCAGCATCTGCAGTACATATAGAAATACCCAATAAATTAATGTCATCATTATGGCTACTTTTTTGGTCACTTTATTTAATAAAGGATATTGACTTAATGGAAATGGTTCAGGGGAGGCATATTAGGTAGCCCAAATATTGGACTAGGTATTTATTTTTGTTTACAATTTGACACCATTGTACCACAACACAAATGTTAAAGCATTTCCATACAAGGTGTAATGCTAAACCTAGCATTGAGAGGCTTCTAGCAACATCTCTTGGTTTAGTGAACATGACATAATAATACTGACAAATGCTAATTATTACAAGTAGAAACAAGTTTAAGATTTGGAAGACAGGTTAGATTCTAGTTAAAACAGTTTTATTTGTCCAGCAAGACAATTGGTTTATGAAATGACTTGTCATCAGCTGTAGTGGAGGCCAGCAATTTACGAGAGATTATATGGGAAACTGATAATTTCCTGCAAAATAAAAGGGCAGGTTTAAGTTCTAATCTTAAGGATGAGTGTTATATTAACCTTCAGTCACTTGTCTATTGGAAGAGAGAGGCTCTTATGTCTGATCTTTGATCTCCTTTAAAACTTTGGGAAAACATTTTCTCGTCATGGTGACTTATCTGTTCTGAACATAGCAATTTTTTTTATTTACTAATTTTATAGCAATCCTTTCATTTACAGTAAGATAATTAAATATTATGTAATTCAGTTAAATTCCAATATTCCATCCAAAGTGTTCTTCCATTTTTGTGAGAGCTGAAGCTATCTTTGAGAAGCTGACTACAAATCATCAGTAGTATCACAAAAATTCAAGGAAACTGAAATTCTTGCTTCACCATGGGTTGAGGTCAATCTCTTATTACAGCTATCTTAGCTGAGTCTGTTGAGAGTCCACCTCCACCCACAATATGACCTAGAAACTCTGCTTTCATGAGCATTTTCCTGGTTTTAGTTTGAAGCTTGCCTTTTGTATGTACAGGATTACTATCTTCAAAGTTTCAGTCTTGTACTTAAAAGTGCAACCAAACACTATAACATTACCAATGTAAAAAAGGCATCTGTTTCATTGCAATACCTTGAGTGTAAGCTCCACCAGTTGCTTAAAAGTACCTGGCACATTATATAGACTGAATGGCATGATGCACAATTCATAGACCATCTCTCATGCTAAAAGCATTCTTAGCTCTATTTTCCCTTATTCATCTCAACTTGCTAGTATCCAGATGTAAGATCTAACACATTGAGCCAACAGGAACCTTCTACATATACAAGCATATATCTGTTTGTGGTTAAAAAAAAAGGCATCTAACACAGAAAAAACCTCATTGTCCCTTTATTCTTCCTTTTTGAAAATCTAAACTACATGCGACCAAGCATTCTCCAAGGATTGTATGACTGTCTGTGTCTACATGATGCTGGGTCACTGTTGTTCGGCCCAGTCAGCAGCCATTTTGTCCAATAAATGCATCAGAGTATTCACCCAACAAGCCAGTAAACTGCTTTCACTGTGTTGGGCCTAGATTGTTGGCACAATCATTGAACTACAACCTGGGGTAAGCCAGTAGCATATGAGCTTTTTACTTTGATGCGACATATTCAGCCATAGCATTACCACTAGAATTGGTTAATCTCAATTTTATGGAATAGTAACTCACCCATTACAGAGGTAAAACTGACAGACAACTTCACAGTACATCCTTCTCAAGAATGCTGATTTCAGATTGGAAATTACTACTTTCTTTCTGTGGTGTGACACTTCCAAAACTGAGCAAGAGATTAATTTTTCACCTAATGTCTAGTCTATCACCATTCACCAGAACAGTATTCACTGGCTGTAGATGGCTTAAAAGATCATAAAGTCCACTAGGGGTCTCACTGCTCTTCATTCTACCAAGGACTCGCATTTCACAATTACACACTTATTAGCACATACCTAGCTCCACCCAGCCCTTACAGAGCTTGGCTGACCAATAAACCTTTTGTTGTAAGGTGTCCACTGTTTTTCCCAAGCCGGTAGCCAAGCCTGACTTGGATTCTGTCAGTTTTTTTTTTTTTAGTATTTTCCACAGCATTCACTGATTGTTGTTGGTAATCTAGAATATGCTGATCTGATGGCTGGTAGCAAAGGATTGATATTATGAGTTGGCTGGCATCGGCTGAGGCATGAGTTTGAGCCTATAGCTCTGACATCTTTGTTGTAAGGCAAAGTATGGGCAGTTCCTTCACTAGTGCCACACTACTCCACTAGAAGAGAACATTTACAAGATCATCAGTCTCATATTTACCAAGAAAATCTTATCATCATCTTTTAAGGGATTGTTTGCTGTTTTCACACTGTTTGCTTTAACATACTTCAAAAAGTAGTTGCTGATAGTTTTAACATTAACAGTCAATGCTTTCTTATGCAAAGTATCAAATTTTTTTAAGTTTTAAGGTTTGTTAAGCAATGTTTTCATAATGCCTTTTTTTTTGCAGGTTGCCTATCCAATATGCAAAGTAATTTTCATTTTAAGATTAAAAATACTTTTATGCATCAGAAAATTTTAAATTTTACATGCGAAATCTTTATAATGTTCAGATAGTTATCAAATGTTTCTTAAGAAAAAAAACTGGACAGGTTTGGTAGATTTGACTGATCGCATAACCACCATAAAAAATTAGGAAATAAATACCAATTATGCCTCTTTTGTTCTAGAATGACAACAGATTATAACATAAAAACATAAATGTTTAGAGTAAATAGCTTAAATCTCATAACTTTATACATTTATATATATATATTTATTATTTTTATTATATTGACCTTTCAGCCGCACCTGGCTAACAATACAGAAGTTACAATGATGCGACACACATGCCCTCACATTACCATATTCAATAATATAAAACTGACCATTAGTGTTTGCAAAGTGACCTGTCTTGGCTGTGTTTTATTTCCATTATTATGCATTATGTATGTATATAGATTATTACTATTTAGAAACAAGTTCTTAAACTTATTTTTCTTAAAACATAGAACAGTAAATAAAGAAGTATAGCAAACAATTATCTTTTCTAGTTATGACCTTTGTACTCAGTTGCTGCTTGACATCGGTTGCTAAGCTTTTTAAAATTTTGCATGTAGAAGATATGAAATGGAATATTTTTTTTAGGTTTTATATCAACAATTGAATAATCAAAAAATCATAAACTACTATATCGATACCATAGAATTCCACTGTAAATTATCAAGCTTAGTAACTAAGCTGTATTTTGGTAAAAAAAAAATATGAAATATCGAGAAGACTAAAGACATACTCTACCTCCTTGAAATCTTGGTTCAAAAGAAAGAAAAGGCATTATAAAAATTAAAAATGGTTGAGAAAGCCACTAGGAGGACATTCTAAGCTTTCGATTATTTATTCACCTATCATATGTTGAAGTAAGTGTATATAAGGGACCATTTCCAAAAATATAAAGAAGTGAGCAGGGCCACTGTGTTTAATTCAGTACATGAGTGATATCTCAGCAAATAGAAAAGATATAAGGTTCTTATTTTGTATTCTAGCTTGTCAGTATTGGTAATTTGAGTTC
This sequence comes from Limulus polyphemus, assembly GCF_000517525.1. Lineage (NCBI taxonomy): Eukaryota > Metazoa > Arthropoda > Merostomata > Xiphosura > Limulidae > Limulus > Limulus polyphemus. The sequence continues at coordinate 50,535 of NW_013668028.1, read as the reverse complement.
CTAATTCGGGCAAAACTAGATTTAGTATTTTCACATCACAAACATCTAATTTCAACCAGTGCTGCATTCAACATACCACATGACACACAATAATTGATGTTTAACCGTGTTTTTCTAATATTTACTGTTAAATTAAGAAATTAACTAATGTATAATACTAAAATTTGAATTTTAATCAACAGTTTGATACCAAACTTATTGACATAAATTCATGAAATAGTACTTCAATAAAACTTTGTGTGAATCAACAAACACGATGACATGGCCTTTGACCCATGACCTGTCTCATATTTACCAAGAAAACCTTATGATCATCATCATCTTTTAAGGGATTGTTTGCTGTTTTCACACTGTTTGCTTTAACATACTTCAAAAAGTAGTTGCTGCTAGTTTTAACTTTAACAGTCAATTGTTTCTTATAAGCCTTATTTGATTTCCTCATTTCTTTCTTAACCAAATTCTTAGATTTCTTATAGTTTTTTAAGTTTTCTACCCTATCTGTCCATTTAAACTTGTATTTAGTCCTATTAAAGTTATGTCCTTGTAAGCAAATTAGGGAAGATCACTTCCCTTTTGTCCTTTTTTGCTTTAAGAACATGATCATCTTGAATTAAAAACAATTTTACTCAGTGTTTCTAAAATTAGTTTCCTATGATGCATCACTATCCTTTTTAGGAACATCTCTTGATCTTATTATACTGTTTTCGTTATTATCAAATGTGTGATCACTTAGCTGATTAAAACTATATTCTCATGAAACTCCTGATAGTCCAGATGAGGTAATTTGTGGTATATGAGTATACCATACATTTCTATCTTGTAATATTAAGTGTTAAGTTGATTCTAGCTGCCTTTGTTGTTCTCTAGTAAATACCTGTTTTGCCTGGGGTGAGGGTTATTGTCCAAACTTATTATTCCTACAAACATCACAACTCAGTTATTCAGATTTAACAATACTTCATAATTGGTATCTTTACTGAATCTCCATTTATTATTATAAGGTGTACCTATCCCATTGTCCTCAGGTAAACTCAGTTTTACCTGAATGTATGAAAGAGTGGATAGGAAGAAGAAAATTTGTGTGCAGTGACCAGGATATTGTATTGTATAGTTTACTTTATCAACTGAAGTGCCCTTTCACTTCTACTCTTGTGTTGTATGAATTTAAATAGGCTTCATAGTTAAGAAAATGACATCTACCACCACTAGAAGGACTTACAAATGAGAATAAGAGTCAGCCACTAGTGGGAGATGGTTTTATGGGAGATTTGTCTGGTCAAAAGTCCTCTCCTGGATCTAGGTCTTTCACTGTTGCAGTGAAGGATCATAACTTCTATCTCATTACAGCTGAAAAATCAGGAAGAACAACTTGTATCTGGTGTCTCCATTGCCTTCTCCTGAGAATCACGATGGTGGTCTGACATCTTGTGAGTCTGAGATTGAGTGGAGAAATCTGTTTAAGACTTCCAGCCCGAGTAACTCAATCTGACCTCAAATTGCTCAAGAACATCAAAGAGATACTATATATGCCATAGGTGGATGATGTCTGTCAACCAGAACTATTTCACCAGCAGCTAAGATTGTGGAAACTCAATGATGAAGTTAGTGGATCACTGAGCATTAGTGAGTCTCTCCCAACCAGGAGGTATACTGCTGCAATATCATGGATGAATCTGGAGTTGAGCAGAGCTAGTGGATGAGCTGCCAAGTGCACATCTTCATTCTGCTGCTCTAGAACTAGGGCCTACCACTCATCAGAGTATTGGGGTCACTAAGAGCCCCTATAATATTGTTGAGGACATCTCAGTCAGGTGATGGCCAGTTAGTGGTGACAGAGAGCATTTGGGGCCATGATTACATTTGCTTGTAAGCAAGGTGAAAGATATTACTCTGCTAACATTAAAAATATAGCAAAGGAGGATTTGGACAGTTTCCTGAAGTTTTCAAGCAGATGGCTACCTGGGATGGCTGGACTTCAGAACAGGCTTTACAATGCCTGGTTCTATGATTTCAAGATGGTCATTACTGAATTGTATAGGAGGTTCACCTCAGATAGACCAGATCATCAAATCCAAGCATCAACATCAAGCCAGCTTAGAACTCAGCTGAGGATCATCTAACCACCCACACACCCAGCATTGTTATGCTTCTACATTGGTATCCGATGAATGGGCAGGGTTATCCTGTTCAACCCATGGTTTATATACCACAACCTATACCTGTGTGTTATTATGGAAAGGAGAGGCAAAACATCTACTTTTCATATGAAACATTGGGTCAATTTTAAGTGAGCTGCCCATATCTTGCCAAGCAACAAGGTAGACAAGGCTATCAATTTCAACAGTGTATTAACAGTAGGCAGGGAATACAGCTACTACAGCTTTGGGAAACTAGAGGAGCTGAAATCAGACCTGACCAATGACTTGGGAATGTAACAAACAAATTGCATCAAATAGTGATGATCAGCCCAGTTCTCTCAGGGCTTGGTGAATCTTGATATATACCTGTCAGAGTACAAGGGCAAGAGATAAAATTCCTGACAGATACAAGAGTGGCCAGAACACTGGTAAATCTTGCAGAATATCAGGCACTCTGAGCAAAACTACCACTTGGGCCAGTCAAAAGGAACTTCATTCTGGTGAATGGAGAGGTCATACTCAAACTATATTTAAGAGGTTTCACTTCAGAACAAAGCAGGTTGTCACTGCTCTTGGTTCTAGTATCAGAATCCTTGGAATGGATGTGTTATGGAGCATATTGGTCAGTTTCGCTTGTTCATCTGGCAAACTAATGTTAGCCAAAACAATCCTAGGAAAAATGGAGTGCATGAGTGTATGTGGTGGAGGAAGTCACAGTAAACCTATGTACACAAGCATTGGTTTACTAAGGATAATGTTTAATGCATGGTTACTGTGCCAGAAGGCAAACAAACTGAGTTATCTGTTCAATCATGGAAATTGTTCTGCAGTTATGTATTATCAACTATGCAGCTGCATGGTAAACAAAGTGGAAGTAAACAATGCTAATGCCATAGCTAGGATTGCATCTGTTATGGTGTATGCAAAAGTAAGTACAGCAGGGTTTGCAGAGAGCTTGGAAAGTCCTTAAATTCTTTGATTGTCTTTAAAAAAATCCATGACACGAAATCACTTGAAAAATCATTAAATCAAATAATTTATAAAATTTCTGTCATAGCATTGCCTTTAGTTTTATATATAATTAAGTCATTTAGAAATTTCATATGGTCAATTAATTGCTAAGTATTAGTTGTCTTTGTCTTCACCAGAGCAGTACTCCATTCAGTTCTTACATGGTTTCCTAGAATAGTGATTTTTCTGATACAATCACTCACCTCCATGCACCAAGAGCTATTTTCCTTTTGAAGCCACACTGTCTACCTGAAAGAATTGCATACCACCAGCCTGGTGAAAACTCCCACATAAAATGTACGTGAAAATGTGAATTTGTGCTAATACCTAATGACATATCATGCAGCTAAATCCTCCACCAATAGGAGTATGACACACCTCCTTGCACAAATCCTCCCTCTACATTCAGGGGGCGAAAACCCTCCTTCTTTTCTTTGGCACTATCATGTCAAGACATGTTTGTGTTTGTTAACTACTTTACTTTTTGTTTTCATCTTATCAGTATGAATCACAATTTAATATGAATTCTTCACTCACAATGACCAATTTACCAACAATTGTAGAATTCCTTTTTATGTTGAAGGTGTGACACTGTTGTCCAACATTTGGGGGTTCCATGATGCAGCCAGAACCCTCTTCTTCTGCCCTTACCACACATTTCCCTACCTGTTTTTGAAAATGGTTTTGCTTTGGGTACCTCAATGCCATCTAAAGAATTTGTTCAGTCCTCCTTAGGTTTCCAAGAAGTCATTACTCAGGTATGTACCATTATTTCTCTATCCCCATAACTTATGATGCTTTCCATTCTCTGTTACACAACCATTCCCCTTGCAACTTCTTTGTTTTTCCACTGTCCTCTGATATTTCCATCCATTCCAACTCCTTTCTCTGTCAGCTTCATTCAAACAATATAATTCCATGACTGACAGATTCCCACCTTTTTGCCTATATTCACTCTTCCTTTCCTTCCCTGAACACCCAGTCCTCATAGTATATCTTGCCATTCTGGTGGATGGATTCTGTTAGCTGTGTCCCTGTCTAATGCCCAATGTTCTCGACTTTGTGCATTTCTTATTACTCTTGCTTCACTGTTCTCCTGACAAATTTATAGGAGATGCTCAGACCCATCTTTTCTTTACCATTGCTTGTTCTACTTCCTCTGCCCTTTCTCTTCTCACTTGGTTCCTTTGTTGTTAGAACCACTTGGGTAGAGATACCCTTGTTTCTCATGTCCGTTTACTTTCCTCCATGAAATTTGTTTCATCCCTTTCTCTATCAGAAGGTCTTTGATAATGTCTCATATTTCCTAAAATCATGGGCTGAAGCTGCTCACCATCTATCTTCCTTTTCCTCATTAGTCTTGCATTTACCCCAGTCTCCCTCGACCACACCCACTTCTCCTATTCTGTTTCAGTATCCTGTCCTCCTCCTGCCTGATGTCCTACCTGTCATCCTAATCATTGATGACCATTAGGTCAGTACCGGTCCCATAAGAACCTGTTTGTCACAGTTTGCTCATTTTTTTTTTTGTCTCCTGTCACTGCAGACAGATGAATAATTTAAGTCATGATCTATGGTCTTGCTTCCGCTTTTCTTCCTTTCATCATCTTCTCTCCAACCCCATAGCCTTTCATCATTCCTCAATTCCAGCCTACTTTAAACATTTGGATGGGGCAGTTTTGAACCTGTTGGAGAAGGAAGCCATAGAGCAAGTTCACGACCCTTTTAGGTTTGTTACTCCCATCCCTTTGTTGTCCCCAGAAAGACCAGGGACTGGTGCCCAATATCAACTTATATTACCTCAATCAGTTTTTGGTCATTCCTCACTTTCAGATAGAGAATTACTATGGTCTTTCCAACCACCTTTCAGTTCCATGATCTTCCATTTGGAATGGTAAGGCCATATGTTTTCAATCACATTATGTGGTCTTTCTCTCGTCATCTATATGATCTGGGATCTCTGGTTCCACTTCTTCACGGATGACTGGTTCTTCCTCTCCCATTTTCAGGAGGAATCCTTTGGTCAAACTTCCCATCTTCTTCACAGTGGCACTCGTTTTGGTTGGCTTGTCAAGATTTCTAAATCTTTCCTAACCCCAACCCAATTTTTCAACTCTTACCTCAATTGTCCCTAACCTTCTCTCTATATACAAGACTTCAAGAGTCTAGTCACCAGTGTCTGTGCCTCTCCGTCTGCATAGGAGGTTCTATCTCTTTTGGAGACTGGCTTCTCTGGAACCTCTCATATCACGTGCCTGTACACATGTCTCCTACAGTGGGCCCGGCATGACCAGGGATCAATAGTTCTCACGGTTCTCCTTCATCTTCATCTCCTGGAGGATCTTGCTGGACTGCTTGAGCACCACCACAAACATTCTATTACCTCCTCCCAACCCTGACTTACACCTTCTCACCAACACATTTCTCACCAGGTGGGGAGCATCTCCAAATGACTCTCATTCATGGTGGTGTCTCATAAGCTATCAAGGGAGCACCTGTTCCAGATCCCTCTGCTTCCAGACATTAGACCTCCTCTATTAGATTCATTATAACCAGATGAGCTTAACTACCTGCCATGTTACTGGCACACTGAACATTATAGCAGACCATCTTTCTTGATGGGATGGTGACCTACTCATGGAATGGTTCATTTGCCCTCATATTTTCCATTGAGTTTGTTCCCAACTTGATACTCCTCAAATAGATGTGTTTGCTTCATTTCTTAATACCAAACTGCCTTTGTTTTGGTCTTCTGTTCCTCACCCATCAGTCCTGGCAGTGGATGCTCTCAGTCAGGACTGGTCTTCTGTCTTCATCTATGCATGTGGGATTTTTCTGATCCACTACCTTTTGAGCTGAACTTTACAAATATGTAGCCTTATTTTTCTTCAGCTACTGTCTTTCTACTACCTCTTCTATGTACCAATAGAAATGGGGAGTTTATTGCAATTGGTCTCTCCTCCATCATTTTTCCCCTAGCCATCTTACCTTATGTCATCTCAACTGTTTCTTTACTTAGATATTCAACTGTGTTTGTTTTGTCTGCTTCTACTAGGTTTATAGTGGCAATTTATAAACTGGAACTTTGCCAAAAAAAATAAATATTTAAAGCTCTGGATACAATGCTGATAACCAATAGTGTATCAAAGTTTTGAAAATATGTTTGACTTGTTTTGAATACATGTAAAGAATTAATCCCTATAAAAACCTGACAAAATTACTATGAAACTGCATTGGAATATATGAAGGCCAAGTTCCCACTTCACACTTGAAGACACAACTTTGGAACATGCAGAAGTATCAAACATATCTGTCAGAAAAAGTTGTTCTTTGGAATCGTTAGAGTACTTTGCAAGGGATGCACTTTGGGCCAGTACAATGAATTGTTTTCATCAGCAATTTCTCACCCTCCAGGCTGATCCACTGACTGATGTAGATCTCAGTGAACTAGCAGACAAGTGTTGGTATAATATTGGAAAACTGAAAGATGAAATGGGTAACTTTAAATATGAAAAACTCTCTGAAGTAATGAAGTTTATCCTTTTAATACTACACAGCAATGCAGGTTGTGAGAGGGTTTTTTCACTTGTTCAGAAAAAAAAAGGAATTTCGAGAATCAATGTCAAACTCCACCTTAGAATGACTGCTGATAGAAAGATAGAGATGGCACAAAACCCATGTTTCTTCCGAGAATTTACAGATAATTTCCTAAAGGAAACCATGAGTGCTACTTACAGGGCTTAATCAGTAGTACACTGTAATTAGTAAGTATTAAATAACATATAACTAGTAGTGACATCATTTTCATTTACCTTTTTTGCTCTTTTTCCCCTTGTCCTAGTAGGGATTACTATTATTCAAAATGTAATGTTGGCAGGTTTGTGATGGGGATCCAAGCACATTTTTTGGGTCTCCCCTGCACAAATCCCTCCCTTCAAGTGAAGCATGGGAGAGGGAGGCCCTTGCCACTTAACAGCTCCCAGCTGCTGGGGTTGTCGAACATGGAGAATCCACAACGATTGGGACCTAACCACTGGGGCTAGAATAAGGCTAGAAGTTGGGGCAAGGGTGATTCCAGAGTGTAGTGCAGATTACCCCACTTAATATTTATACATCACAATCTTCAAATAGAATTTGGACATGTATCGCTGCACCATACTTATATGTATCTATCTCTGATATTTTTTACTCCCACAAGGACACGAACCCTCAGTTTCAAATGTCGTACTAGTGTATCACTCACACATCCTACTCTCACAGCAGGCAAGGAGCCCTTGAGACTGATGGTCGAGTAGTTGTTATATAAGTATCCATATTGAATGTGTTCAATATGGTACCCTCCTCCATCAACTGGCATGAGGCCTGTAGCAACTGACAATAGCAGAGCTGTGCATGGATACTTAACCCTATCGGCACGGGTACCCTTTACTATGCATGATACAAGGTTTTAGTGTCTTACATTAAAGATTTTATTAAACTACTTTTTGTTTATGTTATACCAATTAGAATAGCATAATATGTTAGCTAATAATCCATATTTTAATAGTATACAAGTTTTAAGTTCTTAATTCTAAAAGGAAATATATATATAAAAAAAATCCTGAATTTCCACTAGTGTAACACACATGACAAATTTTGTCTTAGCATGTCATCATCCCTATTTTATCCATCACCCCTCAAAAGTGTACGAAATTAGACGTAAAATGCTCTCTATCAAATCATTATTGCTCAAACAGACCATACTTTTATGGCCTTCAATTTTGTTACAAAGCTATCAAAGAGAAAATCAGACCCCTCCTGCCATAACCATGTGTCACATCCTCTTTTTCAGGATTTGTTAATAGTTTTCTCTTACAATTCTATATTTTCTATAACCAATAGAAAGCCAAGGTTTTCATCTATCAAATGGTATATTGTATAACATTGTGTTTGAACAAGTAGCCGTCAATGTCACTCTGAGTAGCAACTTCGTTCTCGTGGGAAAGTTAACGACTAGCTTGGAAGAATTTGTAACGGCTTTTGTTGCATTATTAGAAAGCCAGGAAAATTTTGAGAGGTAAGTGAATATGTCTACTTTTTGGATGTTATTCGTCTATATTCTTTGGTGTATAATTTAATTAAATAAAAATTGTTTACTGCTTTACTACAATCACTAAAAAAAATCAGGCTTAACTGTACTTACAATTGAGGGCAAGAAAAAGAAGATTGGGTAAGTTTTTATTTCTTGTTTTTCATATTTATTATTATAAAAGTAACTAAAATTAAAAGTACGAATCTTTTTAAGTTATTTAAAACTAAATTAGTTAAAATAAGTAATAATAATAATATAATTAAAATGGTTTACAAGGCACGCACTCAAGGAGCTCGTGGGTAATGTAATTCAATAGCGTAACGTGAGCTGCAAGTTCCCCAAGCAGTTAGACACGGTTCGAAAGGCAATAAAATATTAAACTTTAATTATAAATAGATATATAACATTACAAACTTAGAGCTATTTAGGATAAACGAATGTAGTTTCAGGTTACGAAATGAAGTCATTCTAGAAAGAAAAGAAGGTTTTTCGATTTTTTTGGTGGTTACAAGGTTGGTTGTTTTGAGATAGGGTAGAGAGAATAACATAAAACTATAACGATTTAATGAAAAAAACGTTTGAAATGCATTTAGGAGGATTTAGGTATTACACAAAGAAATTTGATATTTTTTAGATGACTAAAAGTATTTTTAATTTTGACATGAAAATCACTTTGTACTTGGACTAGTTAAAAAAAAAGAATCAATATTTTCATGGATAAATTTAAGTAAAAATATTTCATTTAAAAATCTGATTTTTTCTGTGCAAAAGGCTGCTAATGTTTACTATAAGTCTACAAAATTTTGTAAAGATGCACTTAAAATGTTAAAAGTTATTAGTTTGTAAACTATAACGAGGTTGGTCCCAGGGACCAACCCCATGTGAAAAGAGTTAACACAAGTGCCCTTCTCCAACACTTGGTTTTGACCCATAGAGACTGAAGTTTGAGGAGGTGTGCACACATGGTACAGTCTGAATGACGCCCAATCTCACTATGCTCATTTCCACCCAATGGGTTGTATGCTAGTACTTAGACAGTCATGTGCTTATTCTGCCAATCCTTGTGACACATTTCAGGCTTTTTGTCTCTTATATTCCTACACAGGGGTAAGATAAGATGTGGTCTCCTATGGATGTGCCCCTATGGAGCCTGTGCTAAAGGGTGTTGTACCCTATGGGCTTCCTTTACACATTTTTGGAAGGAGGCTTATCTAGGTAATTGTTGCACTGGTCCCTCCACCATCTCATCGTGGGATTGTAGCTCTCTATGTGTGGAGGTGAGTGATTGTATTGGAAGTGAACATTTTCCTTAATTGAAAATGTATCTTCCAACAGATTCTCACTTCCATACATGTTCTCACCCATCCTTCCCATTTCACCTTTCTTTATTGCCTCATTAAAGAATGAGGATTGTCACTTACAAATGTAGAGGGGGGATTTGTGCAAGGACCTGCATCACACTTCTATTGGTGGAGGGTTAAGCTGCATGATTGAGCTAAGTGAATTAATCTGCTATACATTATTTATTACAAAGCTATGACCACAATACCAATTCAAAGCTGTATAGTTGGTCTTTATGAATGTTGTGGAATATAATTTAGTGTGATACTGTAATAATGTACACTGTTGGGTATTTTCCTGTACTGTGTTTTTTTGAATTTCAAAAGTTTTACAAATACTCTATTGTTATTTTTAAGATATCTTTTCATGGTGTGCTACAACAGAGCATTTAGTTCTTAAGTTTACTAAAAAGGTTCTCAGAGTGACATGAATGTTGGAAATATGGCTCAAATTGGTGTAGATGACCCCAACATAGATTCGAAATACTATGACATTGTGAGAAAAACTTTGGTAAATGACTGTGATACATTCTTTATAACCATTGGATATGTGGATTTCATATTGTGCACAACAGTTATAAGGTAGGATTTGCTGCCACTGTCTGTATTATTTGTTAAATGATTCTCCAACTAAGAGTAAGACTACTGCAAAATTGCTTCAGATTCATCAAAACTTCCTCCAAAGTTTGCTGGCTATCAATAGATTGAAAATAGATCTGTGTATGATCGAGTGCTTTAAATTTGGGATGATGTAGCAAATTATGTAAGTTCAGTATAAAAAAGTCTTCATCAGAACCAGGGTGCAAGTCATTTGAAACCATTGCAGAGGCTGCCAGTGACTCATTCTTCTAGGCAAATTTAACTTCTATGCTGTGGCTGTCCATTTGGAGTCTTTCTAGATAGCCTACCAAAGAATGTGCTCGTTTCATTTCAGATGATTTGTGTAAAGTAATCTGAGCATTAATGAGGAGATTTATTAAGAATGATTTAATTTCTGCAGCTTTTTGTGTTGACAGACTTGTGCAAATTGATATACAGAAAAAGAAAAAGCTACGTACACTAATAATAAAAAAGATTGATATTGGTATTCTAGCAGAAAGAGGTCTTAAAAAGGTAAACTGTCGTGAAAAGCAAATCATTAAGTATTGGTTTGAATATAGATTTTCTTGTTAATCATGTAAAGAAAATACTGGAAAAATGTCTCCTGTCTTAATCATTGGTTAGAAAATTCTTGTGCTTGAACCCAAGAAACATGAGTAAGGACAAATTCAACAAGGTACTGAGAATACTGTTAAGTGCAAAGATGCTGAAAGAAAATGATAGTGAAGCAGTTGTTCAACTGTTCTCCATGTTATCTAAGATCCCTGTTATTGTTTCTGAAAAGTTGCAAAGTTTAGTAAGAGCTCGAATAAGGTTATTGTGTTTCTTAGTGAGTACAAAAGGATACTGCATACACCAACATTCTTAGTTGCAGATTTTTGTTTTCTAAGAAGCAGGTTTCTTTAAATTTTTTGCTTTTGTAAGAGATTCAAATGCAACATGATACTGAAATAAAGTTGTGTTTGCTATTTATAATTGTGACTTATGTTCAGAAATAAAATTTTGTTTGTGTGCATTAAATGTTTGGGCTTTCAAGTTTTACAGTTTAGTATTAACAATGACATGTACTAAATGCATGTTGACACAGGTTTTAGGCTACTGGTTTGCACCAAATGGGCTGTAGACAAAGTACAACAGTTTTAGGCTATCTTCCAGTTCTTCTGCAAGAAACCACCTAAGTAAGCTAATTTAGATACTGTGAATTTTAAAAGATAATTCGTTAAAAGTTTCGTGAGTTTCTGTTGTTGTTCTGTCCTTGAAAAACATTGGTTGAAGTTTTGAAAATCAGTAAGAAATACATGAATTTTATAGTTGTGACTTTGTGCAAACCCTGTATGTGGATACAAACACATCTCATATTGCTAGATGAGGATTTTGCAAACAGTCTAAACTCAGTGCAATGACAGCCACTTAATGACTTGTTGGCAGATTCTGCTGATGTACTTATGGTTTTGGATAGACGATTATGTTGAAGAAAAAGAAAAAGCTACGTACACTTTATGAATCAACATCACAGATACAGGTGACTCAACATCTGACTAAACAATGGCCATACATACTTCTCTGGAGCACTAGAGATGCAGCCAGCACTGAAGTACAGTGGACATTAGAGGACAGAATCATAGTCTTCAGAATACTTGGTTATGTCCAGTAGTGATTTTCAGGAAAAAGGTGGGTATGCATATGTTCGCATTGATTTTAGACAGGTGAATGAAATTCACGGTGATGTCTTTCCATTATTACAAACAAATAAATGTCTGGAGATGTTGGAAATGGCCTTTTGTTTCAATACTTGAGGCTTAGCATCCAAATATAGTAAGTCAAATTAAATGAGAAGGCCTAAGACTGCTTCATCCATGAAAGATGCCATGTATGGGTTTTGTATGATGCAGTTCAACCTGCCAGTAAGGCTTACCTGAAGAGGCTGCAGTGGAAAAAGTGCCTGATCTATCTTGATGATGTTCTGGTGTGTGATCTCATGTTCCAGTCTGTGGCTGAAAAAAAGATAGGCTTGAAACTTAAACCAAGAATATATGCATTCATGCACACAGAGGCAGAATATCTGTGGTGTGAGATTGGCCTCAAATGGTGACCAAATCAGAATATGATTAACAGAGATATTCACAGTGTCAGAAAACCGTTTTGCCTGTTGTTTTTCAGTAAGAGTAGCGCATGGTTATTAATCAAATCTAAATGTGACATATGAAATTCACAAACAGCAGTTGAATATGATAATAAATATAAAGTTGGTGTATCCAGTGTTTTATTTGGTTGTGAAAGAATATTTTTAATCATGCAGATAGAAATGTTTTTAATAAACAAACAGTATTAATGAACATTTTCTTAATATTGTTCCATTACAAAATACAGTTTTGAAGCATACAAATACTGGCTGTAAGGGTAATAAGGGGAGGTGGAAAGTACAGCATACATGGTGAAATTTTGTAAATTGTACCATAGCTAATACTGAACTTGTAACTAGAAGACAATGAAAGCATTAGTAGATCCTAATGGTCAGAAGTAAGAGTTGATTAGTCTAACCCAAATCAGCTTGTGTGTAGGATCCAGTTTTATAGTCTGAACCCCATTGCTTTCCTATTTATATCAGGTGCTGCTTTTATAGAAACCAGATAGAAGTGGGAAAAATGGATCAAGGTAGAAGGATACGTATGTTGGCCATTGTCATGGGAATGACTACAATGAGGGTAGATCAAATGATGCCTGTGGACTGAGGGTAATAGGTATGAATGTTCTCTAGGCCAATTAGAAATTTAGCTTGAACAAGGTAATCCTTTGATTATTCAATCTCTAAAGGCAGTTTTTAGATGGCAGAAATGTTTGTAACCAAGTGGTTATAACCCATGTACAACCTGCACACCTAGGTGACCTTTTTTTGGTCTGTTGGAATTATCCTATCTTGCATTTTCAATTTGAATTCCTGTTATTTATGATCAAATTCCTGGCCTTTGTGAGACTCATTGAAGGTTATGGAAGATTGTTTTCAGTTATTACTTGAGTGCAAACAAGCTGTAAGAAGACTTAACTGCAAATTGTTGTTTTTACATGTGTATTTTATTTATTGTTATATACTGTTTAACAAAACTTCAGTAAAATAATCAAAAAATTTCAAAAGCCCTTTACCTGCATAAAATGAAACCTCGCATACACCTGCTGTGATATATAGGTTTTCCTGGAATAAATACTACTATGGACTGGTGGGTACAAAGGACAGCAATAAAATTAAAGGAAATAGGTGTGAAAAGTAGTTTAACCCTTTTTGCCCCGGGTAGGTTAAAGTGCACGTGTCATGATGTCTTGGAGCATTATTTTACAAATTTTATTAAACAACATTTTTACTACTTACATCAATGAAGTTAGCATCAAAACGTAGTTTATAATTTAAATTTTGATATTGTATATGTTTTAATTTCTTAGTTTAAAAGGAAATGTAAAGAAAAAAATGTTAAACATCAATTTTGTGTCTCATAACACGTCTAGTTGTCTTATTGTTCAGTTGCCATTTTATTATGCCCACCATACAACATGTATAAGTAGCTAACGAATTAGACACTCAAATTAGAAATATGGACAAGCTAAATATAAAATAAGAACCTCCCTCCAGTATGATTTGCTGAGATAGCAATATTTTTAGCGAGTCTACTAGAGTGGCTCCTCCCACTGCACCAATCTTTTGAAAGCTCTTTTCTAGTCCCACCTACTACAAATTAGCTACTGCTTATAACCAATAGAAAGAACGTTTTCACCCCTACATAACTCTGACAGTTGTCTATGAATAGCTTGAAGGAGAAAATAATAATTTTGCCAAGACCATTGAAGTGTGATGATTTAGTCGTTGCTATGAACAGGAATGGGATGTTTTTAACCCATATACAGTTTATTTAGAGACCCGACTAAATTACAGGGATTTTGAGTGGACTAGTACACATATTTGAAGTTTAAAAAAATTAGTGTCTCTACCCCCTCATTACCAGAAGAATAAACGAGGCTTACATCAAGGCTTAGCAAGTTCGATGCATGAGCATATTTCGTAACACGGTTACATACTCGAAATCTGTTTTTCATTTACTTTCTAAGTGTGGTAAAAGTGAGAGAGGGTAGTATCATTTATAAGAATGTGCCCAAATAACACCTTCATATACTTATGCTGCGAAATTCCACACACATCAAATGGATGACCATTAGTACTGAAACAACTGCTATGTAATTGGATAAGCCCGGCTCAGAACTTACAAGGTTTATTGGATCAGTCCAACTCTGAACCATATAATAAATGTTTTTACACATTCTAATTGCAATTTTATTACCCTAGGAAATTCCTGTTGAAAGTGTTGTAGGAACTATAAACTACTATATCCCATATTGTGTTCTTGGAGCAAGGGGAATGTCACCTCATTGAATACGTGTGAGTTTTTGCGCTCGAGAGTTTCGTATTATGGTTTTACGTGAACAATCTCATAACATGGGTGGTGAATTATTGCTTTTTTGTCAGCGGGTTTGTAATTTGTCGGTGACAGTAAAATAAATGCAGAAAATACATGGGATATGTTTAGCAGTTGAAACTGTCAGGGGAAGAACTTTGAAACTTCATGATCAATAATGAAGAAAAAGGAAACAGCTGCTCATTATATTTCTGGTTTTACAATTTTTCTTTTCATTCTACTTCAGTGAGTTGTCTACAGACTGAAGAATCAAATAATAAATGTAATAACAGGTAAAATACAACATTTTATTGAAAAAAAAAGGTACATATGTATTTAGGAGGTTTCAGAGGTTGTGCAAATGAAATTCGAGATTTTTGAAACAAAGATAAGTATTTTAAATCTTAAAATGAATATCACTTTGCACTCAGACTAGTTAAAAAAAAAAATCAATATTTTCACGGACAAATATAAGTAAAAATACTTCATTAAAAAATGTGATTTTTTGTGTGCAAAAGGCTTCTAATGTTTACCATAAGTCTACAAAATTTTGTAAAGATACATTTAAAATATTAAAAGTTATAGGATGAAAACTATAACAAGCACAAAATGGTTATGAGGTCGGTCCCAGGGACCGAGCCTGTGTCGAAAGAGTTAAACTTTCAGCTCAATACTGCAGTCATCGAAGAAGAAAAAAATGGCATTATTCATTGTATTTCATAGCTTTCCATATTTCATTTAGTTTACATTAATGATTTTATTACAGTTAGGTTTAAGGCAAAGTCAATAAAAGAAAACAAAAACTGATATTCATTTAGGAGGTTCTAGATGTTATGGAAAAGAAATATGAAACTATAAGATGAAAATATGTATTTTTTTATCCATCATATCAAAATCATTCACTCAGATTAACTCAGTAAAGGCTTTGGCAACTCAAAAGGCAAATCTTCAGTAAAAACTTGTTTGTTGTGTACAACAGACAGAACTAAGCAATTAGTGGAATTTGCTGATTGTTTAATTGTCAGTCTCATTAATTGATTATGTTGAACTAACCAATTATTCTCATAAGTGATAGCTAAAAAAAAGTGAAAACCACTGAAACAATTTTTTGAAAGGTAATTTGAACATTTACTCTTTGATGAATCTAATGTCAAAATGACCATTTTGTTTGTTTTCAAATATGCAGTAAACCCCATTTGTCATTGTAAATTAAATAAATTGATAATCAGATAATGAAAACATGCTTTACTATCAGTGATAACAGTAACATTTATATTTAACAAATATAACTGCAATTAGAAGTAATTAAGTAGCCAGTTGGCCAATTTATTTATCTTTGTATTTGAATACCATAAATGTAAAAATAATATTCAACAAATATGGATATGAGTCATCACAATATTTTACTGTCACTTTCCATACTCACTGAACCTTAATAAAGCTTACCTCATTGCTTCTCATTTAAGAAAACTTTTGTAGATTTCAAATAGATATAATTTAATACACACAGAAAAACACTTTCACGTGGCCTAGAAATTTGCACACAAAACCATAGACAACTACTCAAACCACTGTTTATTTTACTGTGACACGTAAAGTTTAATACTTGATCAAACACTCATATTTAAACTTTCTTTATAGCTATTTTCAAAGTGTTTCACTAATATGTGATTAAACCACTTGAGGTGACACCATAAAGAGATGTCAACCAACATTTGTAGAAAAAACTAAGCAGAAGAAGACAAGGGAATGATTTGAAAATTAGCCAATGGATAATATATATTCAAGGGATGATAGGTTCTTAGCACAAATAATGCTGTTATTTGGGATATGCAAAAAACATTATAAATTGACAAGTTCATTGTTTACAGGTAAAATTCCTTGAAGCTGTACAGAAATGAAAATATGAACATTTTTTGTTTGCAGTAGTTTTTATGCCCTTTGTGTGAATTTTCCTTATTCTGTCATTTTTACATATGCTATTTAAGCTACGCTTTTCGTCAGGCATTATGTGTTAAATCAATAAATCTTGATCTTTTTGATCGAATTTTATGCAGTTAGACAAACAAACTGGCATAGACATAATTGTTAAATTTATATAATAGATCTACATGTAAAGAAAACAATAAAGTAAAGTAATGGTATTTATAATAGTGTACAGAGTATGAAACATTTATGAGCATACAGTGTATGACACAGTTTTACAAATTCAAACAAAGAAACTCAAAATCGAAGAATAAAACATGTAGTATAGGGTTATTCCATGTCAAATAATTACCCCAAATCCCCAAAATTTTCCCTGGTGACCATCTCCATTGTCTATAACATTTTGCCCAGGTGTACATCTATGTAAATGATAACAGCATGCAAAATTTCAGTAAGAAATTTTAATTACTTACAAAGTTATGTCAACTGAAGTTGAGGGGGTAGCACCATATTTTCACTCATGACTCCACCATCTTATAACAGAGGGTTTTCATATGCTAGTAACTTTTTCATTTTAAAGTTATCAGGCTGAAACTTGCTGTACTACATGTTAAGACATGGGAAGTCAGAATTTGAACACAATTTGTCAAAATATTTGTGATCTTTTTAGACATATATAGACCTCTGAAGTTAGACTTTTATTTATTATGGAATTATATTTTTCAGCTTTTTAGGTAGCTATACCACCTGTTTATTCATCACAGACACCAAATATGATTTTATTTGAAAACTATACCTAGAGGTATTTGTAAAGAATAAATTTCATCTGAATCAAATATGAGACAAAATCACAAATTACAGAAATTGTGCCCTTATACCAAAGATGGTTTGACCTTGTGGGTAATTAACTATCAAAATGAGTTTTTAATACAATTAAAAATATATTTTAAGTTGTATGTTTGCCAGGTTTTGCCTTTGTGTCTCAATTGTTTTACCTTTAAATGATTTTGTGTTTTTACCTCCTATTCTGAGCAACCACTGATGCTGAAAGAACAGCAAATACAGTACCTTCATTAGCAAAATCCCCTTGTTTATACTTGCAAATTATAAAGTTCTTATTAATTTAATCACTGGGATGCAGACTTAATATAAAATAGAATATATTAATGAAATGGTGACAGTTAGTCTACGACATGTATATATGAAAAACATACAAGTTCATATATTTCATGTGTCCCAGGTTATAATTATTGTACTTTGGCAACATAAAGTACACATTTATTGATTGCATCATGTTCTCTGAGTATTTCATCATCTTCTAGGAGTAAATATTACTTCATATCCTGGAATGTTGTTTCATTTTGTGGGAATATTGCATCATATTTCCTTATATAATGACAATAAATGCTAATTATACTGTCATTGAAAAATTGCACTACATTGTGAGAGGATCAAGATGGCTTCAGGCAGTTCAGCTCTGTGTAGAGTAGGGAAATACCTAAATAAGTTGACACACTCTAGAAAAACAGGACTTGTTACTATTGGTGATAAGGAACTGCTACAATGGCAATGTGGAATTCACTTTACTGACCAGGACCAAATGTGTCTCCATCATGAAAAGGTGTTTTTATTATGATATGAAAGTTTACCAAAATACTTCTCAGCTCCATTTTCTGTCCATAAGAAGCACATTACAAGTAAGTTCAACATTCAGTATATATATATATATATATATATATATGTAAATAAAGAGTACTTAAAATATTAGCCTACCTTAAATACATTGCTGATTTTGCTCAAAAGATTTTATGTGATACTTTATATGTTTGTTTTATTTTCGTAAGTATGATCTATTTTTATGTTAAATCAGTGATTACTCACATAGGTATTATGATAATAACTGTGTAAATTTCTAGAGCAACATCAATTATCAAATATCCTAGTTTCGATAAATGTTTTAAGTAAATAATCTTTTGACATTTGTGCTTTACAGAGTTACTAAGAGTGGATGATCAGACAACAGCCCTGCAACTACACTTAAAACCTGGACAAAAGCTGTGCCCTCAATGCTGTAAAAGAAATGAGGATAAAAGAGAATGTCATTCTGAGGTAGAAATACTTGGTGAAGAATATAAACCAGTGGAAAGTTCAGTTGACTATGTTAACAAAGCTGCCCAATCTCACGACTTTATACCCCTCAAAATATCAGTTAGTAAATGAGATAAATTATCATACAGAAAAGCTCCACACAGCTGTCAAGGCCAAATGTGCCCATGCCCTGGACTTACATATGGGTGACTTTGAATCTACAGAAGATGAGGGTGAAACTAACAATGACCTGGATAGACTGATTGCTCTCTTGAAAGACAAAGTTAAAGTTTCTACCAGACAGGAAAATATAAGGTAATTAACCCTCACACCAGAAAACTGGACTGGGAGAAGACAATGCAGGAGTTTGGTGTAACAAAATATATGGTGAAGGTAGCTGAAGAAAAAAGGTAGCTTAGCTGATCATGATATAAAAAAAGGGAGAGGCATTTCCCAGGCAGTGACTGACAGGACTGTGGATTTGTTCCAGTCATATGAATATTCCCACATGTGCCCTGGTAAGGAGGAGTATGTCACAATTAGGGTGAATGATTCTAAAGATTATAAAAAAAACAATTTCAAAGTGCTTTACCATGAGTATACCAAGAAAAACCCACATGATAAGGTTGGATTCTCTAAATTTTGTGAATAAAGACCCAAGTGGTGTATTCCAGTCCCTGCATCTGGCATGTATTCAGAATGTGTGTGTGTGTGAAAAGCACCAGAATGTCAAACTTATAACAGCTGTTATTTCTGGCAACAATGACTACAAAGACATTCTGGGAAAAATGGTTTGCAGTACAGAAAACTGCAACTGCATACTCCATCTTTGTGAATCATGCCCAGGTAAAACTGCTGTTCAGAAATATTTATCAGATTTATTTACTTCACACGATTTTGACTTTTACAATGTAAATTGTATACAAGCAGTGGGTTCACACTGACAGGACCAGTCTTGTGTATCTAACAGTGTGTTCAGGAGCTCACACAGATAGCCTATGATGTGTTTGATGGTCTCTGTCAGCACCATTTGATTGCCAAAGTTCAATCCAGCTACATCAGAAAGCTGAAGGAAGATCTTCATGAGGATGAGGCAGTTGTTTTACTGGACTTTGCTGAAAATTACAGCTTCATCGATCAAGGTGCTCTGTAACAGGTGGCCATATTGGCTAGTCGTTGGACTTTAAGTCCAGTTACAATAGATTTATATGAAATCCAGGTATATCGTCACTAGTGGAGTACACAAGTCACCAACTTGAGGAAGTTTACAATAAGAATAAAGAATCAACTCAAGAGACTGAGATTCAAAATACAACACTTTAATGCAATATATTAAGATACTTGCTACATCGAAATTACCAAAAGTATCTTGGAACATGTTAATATCAAATCGATTAAATTCATCAATTTGAGCCAGTAGCTGTTCTTCAATTAAACTTCCTATAACATCCATTAAATTACTTGACACTACCGGCAAGTCATTAATTAATACATTGAAAGAAATCTGTTCAGATATAACTTAATATTAAGCATATATCTTAATATCTCTCCTTGTTTTCTTAACAACAATCTTACATCAAAGTTTTGACTAATCCCTTTTTTTGGATGTTGTGTCCAGGTTAATGTAAACTTTTCTCTGTTATGGTGGTGTCGATTTATAGATAATGTAAACAATATTGTTTGGACTGTAACTTAGTTTATACTTGACATAAATCCTTCCTTTCATGGTCAAGCATTGTTGTGTAACTTCTCGTGCATTCATTAGCTGTGCTCAATTTTTCTGCATATTATATGTATGTATAACACACATGACATTTTATGATATTATAAATTTCCTTTCCTTGAAGCATTTGAATATAGTGTAAAATACTTCAAATGCTTCAGCTGTGCAAGGCCATCACTGGGACTATTCTCAAACCACAGTCCACCCATTTGTGGTATATATTACATAATGGAAAGTGAGTTAAAATGCTGGAATGTATGTATTATTTCAGATTAACTCAAGCATGACACTGTCACTATACATACATTTATTTCAATGAAGGTGCCATTCATGAAGAAGACCCCATATTTCAGTGATGGGGCTGCTAGTCAATATAAAAACTTCAAGAATTTGACTAATCTATGGCACCACAAAAATTACAATAGACTTGAAGCAGAATGGTATTTGTTTTTGCAACAAGCCATGGCAAGAGCTCACGTGATGGTATTAGTGAAGCACCTAGTCGTTTGGGCCAGCTTGCAGGCAACTAACTGTGAACGACCAAATTTTGACAGCAACTCATATGTTCAACTGGGCAACTGCAAACATTCACAGAGTTGAATTTTATTCTGTGCCTGCTAATGATGTTGCAAGCAATGCAGCAAAGTTTCATTTGTCTGAATGTTTTACGGAAGTGCAGACTGTTGCAAGCACCCAGTCTCATCACTGCTTCATTCCAGTCTCTGAAGTGGAAATGCAGATGAAAAGGCTCTTTGCATATAATGATTTTACCAGGGTCACTTTAGGTGAGAAGCAGTCAACAGTAATTTCTAGTGCACTGCCTGATTTCATGAACCATAATAATTTGCAGCTTGGAAAGTATGTTTCATGTATTTATGACAAGGAATGGTATGTTGCAAGCATTGTTAAATGTTCTGTGATACACTGTGATGTGTTTAGCAACTTCATGAAGCAATCACACACAGGAAATCTCTCCTGGCCTCCTGCATCACATAAAGATCAGTTTTAGGTGCCATTCCAGAAAGTAATTTCTGTGATTAATGCTCCTGAACAAAATGGATATAGTGCTCGTTTATATGCTCTCTGCACATGATGAGGCTCTAATTAAAAAGAAATTGCCAGCATTTTGAATATGTTGAGCTGTGATTGCTAACATAATCGAAGTATTTATGTTTCAATTTCTTGTCTACATCTGTAATTTAGTTATTTAGTAATTTGGAAGTAAAAAAACATTTTGCTTCATAAAGTTTTGTGTTTGTTAATAATATTTTATTATAGTGGTAGGCTCAGAATAGAGGGTAGAATGTGAAATCATTTATGGGCGAAAGCTTTGAGACACATTGTTGAAAGTTGGTATATATATATATATATAGCCAAAATATGTATTCTAATCATATTAAATACTCATTATGCTAAGTAATTACCCACATAGTCAAACCACCTCAGGTATAAGGGCACTATTTTTGCATTTTGTGATTTTGTCTCATATGTGAACTTCGGGTAGAGCTTAACAGTCAACTTGATTCAGATGAAATTTATTCTGTACAATTACCTATAGGTATAGTTTTCAAATAAAATCTTAGTGAATAAACAGATGGTAGTGCTACCTAAAAAGCAGAAAAATATAATTCCATAATAAACAAAGTCCAACTTCAGGGGTCTATATCTCTAAAAAGATCAAAGGTATTGCTCAAATTTTGATTTACTATGTCTCAAACATGTAGTACAGTAAGTTTAACCTGATATTTTTAAAATGAAAAAAGTACTAGCATTTGAAAACCCTCTATTGTAAGTTGGTGGAGTCATGAGTGAAAAAACAGTGCTACCCCCTCAACTTCAGTTGACTGTAAATTTGTAAGTAATTAGAATTTCTTACTGAAATATTGTATGCAACTATCATTTACATACATGTGTATCTGGAACAAAAGTCATAGAAATTGGAGATGGTCACCCAGGGACTTCTGCATGATTTGCATGGAATGACCCTGTTAAAGAAAAAAGTAGCTAAAAGGTGTTCTCCTATGAAATGAACTGAGGCTAAATTATTGCAAAGTAAAATGTAAAGTTATGAGGAAGGCAAACTTAGCTGAATATGTAGAAATGTCTGAATGCCTGTTCACAAAGTGATAAATATATGGTTTTGAATGAACTGTACATGCGTATTTTAGCCCTAAATAAGTCGAGAAATTACACTTGGGTTAAGTGTTGTTTCTGTGATATACTTTGCAAATATAAAACTAAATTTAAAATGCAAGCCAATCTTTACGTGATGACAACAACATTGTGCCATAGTGTGGCATACTAGTTGCATTAAGAAGTTTGACTAAGCAAAAAACAGTTAAGGTGATTCTGAATGGAAAACTAATATGCAATCTGTACTCTTTGGACAAAGGCCCTTCTAACGATATGAGATTTGTAGTGTTTGATCAAGAAATTTGCGTGAAATGTTCTGGAAAGACAAACACAAGTGTATCATTTATATAGATAAATTACTTTGTTAATCATAAGCTCTTGTATATGAAAATATATCCTACATGCATAGTAGTACAAATCCTGAAAATACAGTTAACAGCCTCCATATTTCCACAGGACTGCTGTACTAAAAGTACTGAATTTTTATTTATGAAAATAAAAATTACTTCATGATAATTTCAGACAACTTTTTATATTAATAAACTTAATTACCTTAAAAAATCTCAAAAATAAAAGAAAACAAAAAACATGAATAGTTTTGCACCATAGACCTGCATCAGTCATCAGTTAATTGAATAATTAAATAATTCTAATTCTGCAAAGATGTTTATTATTCTGAACCTCTGTGTACTGGATAAAATCAACAAATCTAACCTCAATTTTAAGTTTATCCAAAGAATATGAAAAGTGATGCTGTAATCTGGTTTCGAAATGATTTTTACAGAGAATTTCCATATCAAGAAACTTTTTAAAACTAGATTACAGCTATGTTTATATCTATGGTGAAACTGCATTATAATGCAATAGTTGGGGTCCATAAAATGTGACCTCATTAAATGTGGGGTTGCATTATTTCGGGGTACCCATAAATGGTCATTTTTCATATCTTTTGCATTGTTGTTCAGTACATGAAATGTTTTGTTATTCATTTGAGAACTTCAGATACCCAAATTAATGCCCAGTTCTTGTTACACATACCTTCTATTATAACTTCTTTTTATCTTATGCCCCAGCCATTTTAAGAACAAGAAAAACATAAACTACAGTATGTCAAAATTATCACATGATTGTGTTTATTAATTACACTGTTGGCATGGTTAACTGCAGTACAATATTTGTTGTTTTGCACAAATAAACGTGTGAAAATAAAATGCTGAACATTGCTGACATTTCATATGCTTAACTTTAAAGAATAGAAACCAAGCACACAAAACTTAAAGTTCATAAAAAACAACAACATGAAGTTACATAAGAAAAACTAATAACGTGCAAAGTGCATCAAACATCCATTGTTTATTATTTCAAGAAATCGTCTAGTGTTCATTGTCTCATTCTATCTGACTTCTGGCTATGAGCAAAGTCTAGTATGCTTCTTAGCTGCAGGATACATATGTTGTCAACATCTTGGCTGTAAAGAAAAATTGGAAAATTGTTGAATTACACTACAAAATCTTAATTGAAAACTGTCAAAACTCGCAAATTTAATGATAGAAACTTGGGAGCCAAACATTGACCATGTTATATCCGAATTCACGTTTTATCAGGGTGCACTTTGAGGGGCTTTTATTGTATCTTATGTGAATTTATTACAGTCATCGTGATGTGGACTTCTAGCCCGATATAATTTCAACTTGGTTCCCACTAATGTTACATTTTATGGATGGGTTCATTATAAAACTTGTGTCAATAACAGGGGGGAAAATGTTATATTTTCTTTAAACACGTTTGAAAGAAAAGGCATAAAACTTGTAGATCCTGGTCTTTTTACCATGCTCGTTGGGGATTACTGCAAAAACTATTTTTACCAAGGGTTCATACAGGCTGTACTGCAATCATAGCCTATTTATACATAATCCATTGGGGAATATGTTTTTATAATAATAGTAATGATATTTTGTGCAATGTACAATTTTAAATGTTGTGTTTTTGTTTTATTGCATTAATACAAGGATTAACATAACATTAAAATTTGCAAGTATCAAATTACTGGTCTTATTGTGTATTGAAAATGAAATAGTTCATTCATATTTGTAATTTATAACATTGTTGAAAGGCTGGAGTGACTAAGTGGATAAGAAATACTGCTTCATGAGCATTTGCCCTGTGATCAGAAAGTTGCAGGTTCTAGACATGCCACAACTTCCACCAAAACCAAATTTAAGAAAGTAAGAGGTGTGATGTTACAAATATAACACATAAAGAGTGTAAAAAAGTAACTTTATGAATTATTGAAAACTAAAACATA
Source organism: Limulus polyphemus (assembly GCF_000517525.1). Lineage (NCBI taxonomy): Eukaryota > Metazoa > Arthropoda > Merostomata > Xiphosura > Limulidae > Limulus > Limulus polyphemus. The sequence goes on along the minus strand of NW_013668028.1, from coordinate 25,761 downwards.
AACTCATACAAATTATAAATTACAATTTAATATAGTATAAACACAGATTTTGCATTTTATTCAACATTAAAGAATATAGTTATGCAATTATTAACTATAAACAATTCATTGTAAAAGAATGGTAAATTTACACTAAAATACCCCAACAGTTGGAAATGGGTGCTTCCAGCCAGTTTCTTTACCTCTAGTCAACAGAGAGCCTTAGTAGTTTTGCAATAACCCAAAAACAAATACAACATTCCTGCATCTGAAAAGGCAAGCAGGTTTGGTAACAATGGGAATCAAGCCCAAGATCCTTGAATCATGAGGCAACTTCCATAATTCCAAGGTCATGTTTGTCCAAAGCTGAACAAATTTGAGTTATAATATAAAAACAGAAAACTTGTAATGCTAAAAATTGGTTTACAATACCTGCAGTAGGCATAACACAGATAGTCTATTGTGTAGTTTTGTGCCAAACACGAAACAAACATAATGGCAGTATTTCAATTGGATAATTAGAATAATATTAAACCCTAATTTAGAGTACTGTATTGCAAACAATTTCCACTCTGTCATGGCAGCAACATATGGTTCAGGATGGCCAACATTATCTTTTTGTAGTCATTTCAGCCCTTTGTTCTTTTATTAGATGACATCCTGTGCCAGCAGTGATATTTCAGTGCTATTTCTTGTGCTTAGAGTGAACTAGTTAAAACTGGAATATTCTTTGCTGGCCAAACTATGGTGTCAACTGAAACTGATAGCTAGTCAATGCTGTCAGGGAACAGAGGTTATGAGGTGATGCCATCCACTGGACAAAGTGCTGTGATGTTGAAAATCCATATGTATTTTTGTTGTTCAGTTCTTCTTGGAGTTTATTGTGACTAGTTCAGCAGAGATTTATTTTGAGAGATAAAAGCTGGTGAGCTATTCACTAACCCATTAGTGGGAAACATCCATTTGTATAGGCAGTTATGTATGCTGTTTATACTGTGTAAATAAAGATTATTTTCTTTGTAATTTAAATGTGTCCAATCTATTTTTCATAAAACTTAAAATTCAGTCGGGTTATAAATTAGAGAACACTCCTTTCTTGGTAGAATCTGATATTATTTGTGAGTTTTCCTGTCTGATACTTGTTGGAAAATCAGTTTTACCTAAGAATACTACAATAACAGGTTTCAAAACTTTATGCAATAAGGTCAGAATTATAATAAATGTTAGTATGTATATCTTCACTGTTACTTGGTCGAGACTGTGAACAAATGGTTAATATAAATTGTAGAAAAAAACTCAAAATATGTTTTTGATACATGAATCTGACTACTCTGAGAAATTTTTGATTTTTTTTTATTTAGTTAAAGAAATCATGATTTGTAAATATATGATATATGACTTAAAAGTTTTATTGTGGTTTCTTCAGAATAAGATGTAAACACAGAGTTACAGTATGCAGGCTTTTCATCAAGAGGCTAGAGAAACTATAATATTTTGATTGAGATATAGATTTTATTAACTTCAGCACTTTAAATTTTTTTTGATAAAGTCTAAATATCTGGTGTGTAGGTAAATAATTTTGAAGTTTATGTTTTTTAACAATTTTATTTGAAAACTTTTTATTGGATTTACAGGGCAGATTATTGGAAATCCCAACCACGCAAGTTCTGTGAATTTTGTCAGTGTTGGTTTGGAGATAATAAAGCTGTGAGTAGTATTTCATTACCAATAGTTTGTTACAGACATCACTGATAAAAATATCAATTTGTTTATGGAGACAAAAAATTTTGTACTTTTGGTCATTATTATTACATACACACGGTACTGTTATCATTATTGCTATTTAGAGTTACACTATTGAATATCATAAGTTGGTGAAACAGTGAAATCTAATAGGTCAATATTCATGATAAAGATAATACTAAAGTACCTATTGAAGTGCAGTTTGTATGGCTTTGATGTTAATAAAATTCGTTGTGCAGCTGTGCTATAATTTGTATAATATGTAGAGAAATGTTAGTAAGGGAAACAGAGTTTACTTTTATAAACTAATTTACACAAGTATCACTATAGAATTCTTAAAAATAGGCCTGTTTCAACCAGCAAACATTTTTATGAATGTATTAAAAAATGTATGAAACACTATCAGAGTTTTGAATTATTCCTTTTTGGTTCTGTACTGAAAAACTAAATACAAAGGGTTGAATATGCTATATTTAAACACTTTTGAATATACAAATCAGCAAATTATATAAACTATAGCCAGTATAAATTTTCAGTGGAACAGAATTTATTAGAAGTTCAGAACTAGATTTTGATGTTTTGCAGATAGCGCAATAGCACTGAAAAGAGAGCACTTTTGGGAAGAGTATTTAACAGTCCTTTCCAATGTAGAATATTCATACCACAAATCATAAAGATGTGTTGAATATGGGGATTTAGAATTTCCAAAATGGAAATATTCTTTCTACTTAATGTTATTGGAAAACAAAGGATTATGGATCAACTTTGGAACCCAGGACTATTCAAATAGGAGACCTGCCACAAATCATACCCCTGTTGCTCTGTCTTGTAACAAAAGACATACTGACTGAGATGATAGATATAGTGCCTCTGGACTTATGTGCAATCAGATTGTTGAGATGAGTATTGGGAAAACTGTCATCCTTGCACCTGAGATGGATTATAGAAAGCCTGCAGGGAGGATTTGTGCTTTTGACATGAAAACCTTAATATGAAGTGTTTTTCAATGGAAACTATGCTGCAAAGTTATTGTCAATATTCATGGTCATCATATAGGGCACAACTGGACATGGATATATGGACTGTAACAACATGCATTGCTCCATAATCATTTTAATGTAATGCATTCGACCTCAGTTTTTCATGAAACTTATTGTATTGATCATTTTAAAGCTTTTTTTTATTAATGTAATATAATTGCAACCAAAATTGTTTTGAGGAGTATTGGTAAATAAGTAAACCAAGTCATCTTAGGAGGTGGCATTATTTTGAATGGTATGTACCATTAGCAGTTATAGTGGTTTTATGTTAAGAAATTTTAGTATATGTGTTTTAAGTTTTTAACTTGTTTTTTGATAATTCTGAAGAAAAGCCCAGAAGTTATAAAACCAGTACAAGAATAAATTTTAAAAGTTTTATAAGTTTATTTCATTACATAACTATTCCCTTGAAGTGAATAGTACTTCCCAATTAGCTCTGGAACATAAAACTTGGGCCTCCCTTGCTGCAGCTTCCTCGTGGGACAAGAATATATTGATATTTCAATGCACACATGCAAATTAGTATTGTGGCTACATCCAACAGTGGAGTGCCAGTAGGATACAGATGTGGTAGTTAGATGGTAATTGCCATTTATAGTAAATTCCTGCTGCTGAGCAAAACTATTTGACCCTTTCACAGGTCGAAGGAGCCCAACTGGGGAAGGATACTCGTGCAACAATGCATATGGTAATTCTGAGCTTTCTTAACGTATTCTAAAAAAAATGGTAGGATTTTGTGAAGGTTACAAGTGTCTTGTACACAAATAATGATATTATTTTAATCAAGTCTTTCTACTTAAAATATGTTATTTATCTATTGTAGTTATTTGCACTCAAACTCTGAATAGTTCAAGTGCAAGGTGATTTCCATTTTAAGTATAAAAATACTTTTCTTCATTTTACCCTTTTGGAGCTTCATTTGCATAACCTCTAGAATCTCCTAAATGAATATCAAAAGTTTTTTAAGGTATATGTTTATATTTCATTTTACTTTCACTTTACCATATCACTAATTGTAGATATTATCATCAACATACAGTGCAATGAAATGTTTAAAATTAAGTAACAGAAAAATTTACATGTCTTTTATTTTTTCCTAGAATATCTTAAAAGAACTTCTTTTGGTTATATTAATAATTTCAGGTATTTTCCTTTTCACATATAGTTAATTTTCCTTTCCTGCTCTTTAACATTTATTATTCATCTTGACAGAAATCAACAGTGCCCTTGGGGCGTATTACAGTATCTCTGGCAGAGATGCTCAAGCCTTCAGCAAAATATTTGTGCACTCACATAATATCGTAAGCTTTGAGAACTGAGGCAAAGTTTGAGATACATTTAAAAATTGTTTAAACCTTTCAAATATGCATTTTAAAACATAAATAATACATAATTAACTAAAGTATAAACGCAAAATCTAAGAACAATTTAACTTTTTCTCTAACTATAACATATTTAAGTAAAAACCACGGACAAAGCAGCCAACAATTCTAGTGGCAGTTACATCTACCCGAAGACAACAACTGATTGCCAATTTCAAAATAACTATTGTTCGATTATAGTATAAAATGATCTCTTTCTAATGTTTATAAACATGTGCATCAAATAAGTACATCTGGCTTGTATATCTTAAGGTTAAATACAAAAGGTGGGTGTGGCATCTGTTAGGTGTTGGCAAAATTCATTTCTTGTTTCAACTAAACTCAGCCAAGGAACTTTGGAACATATGTGTAAAATAGCACAGTAGATGTAATTTTTGTCAAGACATACAATTACATACTGAAGTTCTATGGCTCAAGTTAGAGACTGAGAAAGTTCATATTTATGAATGCTTAGCAACAAAACAAAAATTTAAGTATTTTTTTTTAATGTTTCTTTTGAAATAACAAAATTAAAACTTAGATAACAAAACTTTTAATTATAACATACACTATAATGTTAATTTTATTGATATACATTGATAGTCAAATTTTTCAATTAAATTTTGAAAGCAACTCAGTGACTTGTGCAGAAAAGAATTTAATGGGGTGACCATGTTGAAAGGGTTAATAATCACTTGACAGTCGGCTTAACCTGACACATTACAGTTATTTATACATTAATTTTACAAAATAGGAGAAAAAATAATATATAAATCACAATTCTGAAAGACTCGGTATCTTTACATAATTACATCTCAAATAAAAGTTTTTACAGTGTACTAAACCAGCTATTGTGGCACTACCAGTCAATGCTGTTACATATCTCTGACATTTAGGAGACAGCATTAAACCATAGAAGTTAATATAAGACCCATTAAGGGACAAGGGGTTCATCATCCCTTTGCCGTGAGAAAATTGTGGACCAAATTTTCAAGCTTGTGGAACTTATGCATTTTAGACAAACAAAATACACACATACTGCTTGTTTATGCAATTTAGTGTTTACAGTGTTTTGACAACAATTTGAAGGTGAAGCAATCAATCAGTCTTTTCTGTATCATAAAAATATATGTGAGACTAAGGGAAACTTTCAATGATTACCATCTCATTATTGTGTTTTGGCAGTCAATAGGCTACATGACACATTTATCAGGTGGTGGTCAAATATCAGAAATCTAAGTCTTTGTGGAATTGTGCCCATTTGGACATTTTTTTTACAGTATTTCAGTATTTATTTTAAATTCAGTGTTACAGCAATATTGTCTGTGGTGTTTAATTATATCACAAACATTATTGTGTATATGAAAGAGCTTGCTTTTTTTTAATGAAAATATTTGTAAATATTCCTAGATGCCAGGTCACTTCTTGTAGGTGCCATATTGACCTGACATCTGAGATTAAGCAAGTCTTGCTGTGAGTAATGAGTTTATACTCAAATATTTTATGAACTTTGAAAATTCTGAAGTACTAATAGATTAAATTCTACTGTAATACTGAGTAAAACAAAATTATAAAAAAGAAATGTTTCACATCATAAAGGTTTTATTTGATGATGAGAAAGTTCCTAAGCTTCAAATAAAATAACTCTCTATGTTCAAAATATTATCATCTGATACCCTAAGTTAAATCATCTACATAATTATGCATACTTAGAGAAGATTATATAGGAATTAAAGGAAAAATGTACTTCAGGGATAAAGATGTGCAATGTTAGTTGCATCTTTATTCTGAGAACTACTGATTTCTGTTGTCCATCTTACATATTTAGTTTTTACAGATCATTGGAAGCCATTGAATGAGAAGGGTAGATATAAAGGGTTCTTATCTTTGTGTTTATTTATCTGTCGTCACATCATTTTCAACATTTAAGCCATGGGGAGGAGGGGGGGGGTCGAAATCATTGTCCTTTCCTATGGCTCTATACGTTTTCTGTTGAATAGCCTGAGTGTTTGCTGGTTTTATCCATTTCCTTGACATCAACTTTCTTTTTTTTCTCTGAATGATTGGCTTATTCTGACTCATTCTTCAACACACTCATTTGACCACGCAACTGGTTACATGTTTTAGGTGAATCATTCACAACCTCAAATACTATCTAATATCAGTACAGTATTTTACACATGGGATTTTGAATCAACACTGTTCAAGGAACATTTTGCCATCTACAATGATGTTGCAAGCCTAACATTCTTCTGCCTTCCACACCTACCACCAAAGAAGTCCTATCTTCTTTATGGATGATGCCTTCACTTCACAAAAGGGACCATGCTTCTCAGTAGCATTTGTCTTCAAACTTGTTATCATGACAGTAGAATCTCCTTTTTTGTCATTTGACCTTCATATTCTCACAGTGTCTCTATCAACATTGTTTTGGTTCTTAAACTCCTTAAGGAGAAACAGGTCACATCAGTATGTTAGATCTATTAACTGTTCAGTGTGCCTTTCTTTGGTTTCTGTCAATTCTTCACATAGAAAATTCAAATTTGGTACCTTAAATCAACAATCAGAGTGATGTTCAATCTCTATATCTACATCTTTGGCTCAATTATTAACATGTTTCTCCTACCACATTCCTGGTATGATGCATATTTTGGCCAACTCTTTTTCTCAAGGTCATCACCTTTTTCCCAAAGAATGAAACCTTTACCATTTGGTTTTTCAATGGACCTATGAGTATATCTGGTCATTTTATAAAAGACACCTTTGTTATGTCGACCAGCTGTCTTCATACATTTTACTGATCTCAAGTTCCAGTTCTAAGTTCTTTAACATTGAATTCCTGCAACTTATAGTTGTATATTGTCAGTATTTGGAGAACCTCTTCCTTTATATATATATATATATATATATCCTTCACTTCTACTTTTCGTTATAGTCCTAGCAAAGATCAATCTTCCATGTGCCAGGTTCTCATAGCTCCACTTTGGCATACTCAACCATGGTTTCCCCTATTACATCCACTTTTCCACAGAAAAGCAGTCCCATTATCATTATCTCCTGCAATTTCATGGTTAGCCATTATTTGGTCCTTTGTCCAAGAAGCTAGCTTCTCTTCACTGGTGGCTCAATTGTTAGTCCATTCTTGTATATGCTTTTCTCTAGCTATTTATCAGTCCCTTTGGGCTATTGATTGGAGTTAGTGTCTTACACATGTTATATCTTGTTTATCTCCAACTCATGACAAATTGCTTCTTACTTTATATATATTTATTTCATAAACATGGCTAATCTTCTTTGATAGCTGGTTACAGAGGTCCATTATCCACTCTACATTCTGATGCCATAGCAGCCATCAATACTTTTTTCCTCAATATTCAAAAATCTCTTTAGGACTTTTTATCTTCATAGATCCCATATTTCTGGGAATTGTCCTAAATGGGACTCACGTGGGGTATTACATGTCTTGATTTCTCCCTCTTTTGAACTCTTAGAGACTTGTTCGCACTATAATTTTATTTATTTTTGCTATTTATATGATGTGGATGATGCTGTGATATCTATGCCTTCAATTTTCTCATATGTTCTTTCTTTGGAAAGCCTTATAGTTGTACCCTGATTGTGCTTTCCTATCTAAAACTTGGGCTGTTAGAAAATGTAACCACTGTTATACATCTTGACATCTTATGCTGGGAACTTTAATAAATTGGCTTGTGGAGTTGTTTACAACAATGTTCCCATACATCTTAAAAGTGAATTTCAAGTTAAATTCACCAAATTTTGCATCTCAGTCATAGTATCCTTTAGTGGATATTCTGCATGCCAGGATCTGGATGATTTCCAATATATATTATTAAAATTGTATTTACTATATTTTACCTTAAGTTGTGATTCTTCAAACCAGATGGAATCCATAGCAGGTGAGTTGCTCTCTGTTATCAGCTTGGTTAACACTTAGTTCCACACCTCTGTTGTGCATGGTAACAATTACAGGGGCATCTGGGGTCATGGAATAATTTGATTAAGAATAAATAATTGAAAAATATCTTCTTATAATATGAGATTCATTATTTTTAATGGATTCTTGCATGTTAGATATATTTCTGCAATTATCCCTAACAAAGCTTAACCATTTGTGCTGGCACTCCATGAGAGAATGATGCTCTCTAAAAGTGGACACAGGATACCACCTGGTGGCTAATGATGCCTCTGTAAGTATACTTTCCACCAATGTGTGCATATTTTTGTGTAGCATTTGAGATATTGAAGACAAGACAACCATTCTGCATATGATGTCTCATAGCTCCAACTAGGATGGGGAACACCTTACTGCTTTTGAATTTGATGATGAGGAACACACTTTCTAGAAACGGCTGGAGACGGCTTGAATGGGTAATGAAG